>NC_091327.1:4788109-4927724 GCF_038502225.1 Cherax quadricarinatus
CACAAGAAAATACCGAGAGGTATGTCAGGAGCTCAACACAAGATTTAAAGAGGTATTTACAGTGGAAACCAGTAGGACTCCAAGAAATCAGAACAGGGGGGCACACCAGCAAGTGCTGGATGAGGTACATATAACCAAGGAGGAGGTGAAGAAGCTGCTATGCGAACTTGACACCTCAAAGGCGGTGGGACCAGACAACATCTCTCCATGGGTCCTTAAAGAGGGAGAAGAGATATTGTGTGAGCCATTAACAAAGATCTTCAACACATCATTTGAAACTGGGCAACTCCCTGAGGCATGGAAAATGGCAAATGTAGTCCCAATTTTTAAAAAGGGAGACAGACATGAGGCACTAAACTACAGACCTGTATCACTAACGTGTATAGTATGCAAGGTCATGGAGAAGATCATCAGGAGGAGAGTGGTGGGGCACCTGGAAAGAAACAAGTGTATAATTGACAACCAGCACGGTTTCAGGGAAGGAAAATCCTGTGTCACAAACCTACTAGAGTTTTATGACAAGGTGACAGAAGTAAGACAAGAGAGAGAGGGGTGGATCGACTGTGTATTTTTGGGCTGCAAGAAGGCCTTCGACACAGTTCCTCACAAGAGGTTACTGCAAAAGCTAGAGGACCAGGCACACATAACAGGAAAGGCACTGCAATGGATCAGAGAATATCTGACAGGGAGGCAACAACGCGACGAGGTACGCGACGAGGTGTCAGAGTGGGCGCCTGTGACAAGCGGGGTTCCACAGGGGTCAGTCCTAGGACCTGTGCTGTTCTTGGTATACATAAACGACATAACGGAAGGGATAGACTCAGAAGTGTCCTTCTTTGCAGATGATGTGACGTTAATGAGAAGAATCGAATCGGACGAGGATCAGGCAGGACTACAAAGAGACCTGGACAGGCTACAAGCCTGGTCCAGCAACTGGTTCCTTGAATTTAACCCTGCCAAATGCAAAGTCATGAAGATTGGGGAAGGGCAAAGAAGACCGCAGACACAATATAGTTTAGATGGCCAAAGACTGCAAACCTCACTCAAGGAAAAAGATCTGGGGGTGAGTATAACACCGAGCATATCTCCTGAGGTGCACATCAATCAGATAACTGCTGCAGCATACGGGCGCCTGGCAAACCTACGGATAGCGTTCCGATACCTCAGTAAGGATTCGTTTAAGACTCTGTATACCATCTACGTCAGGCCCATACTGGAGTATGCAGCACCAGTTTGGAATCCACACCTAGTCAAGCACGTCAAGAAATTAGAGAAAGTGCAAAGGTTTGCAACAAGACTAGTCCCAGAGCTACGGGGATTGTCCTATGAAGAAAGGTTGAGGGAAATCGGCCTGACGACACTGGAGGCCAGGAGGGTCAGGGGAGACATGATAACAACATATAAAATACTGCGCGGAATAGACGAGGTGGACAAAGACGGGATGTTCCAGAGATGGGACACAGACACAAGAGGTCACAATTGGAAGTTGAAGACTCAGATGAATCAAAGGGATGTTAGGAAGTATTTCTTCAGTCATAGAGTAGTCAGGCCATGGGATAGCCTAGAAAGTGATGTGGTGGAGGCAGGAACCATACATAGTTTTAAGGCGAGGTATGATAGAGCTCATGGGGCAGGGAGAGAGAGGACCTAGTAGCAATCAGCGAAGAGGCGGGGCCAGGAGCTGTGACTCGACCCCTGCAACCACAAATAGGTGAGTAAATAGGTGAGTACACACACACACACTGTAAGTAAGTGCCGGTAAGTCCCAGGAGGTTGGGGGTCAGGTCACAAGAAGGTGTGGGCAGCCAAGGTCCACTGAGACTTACCTGAAACGCACAAGCCACCTACCTTTCAGTACATAATAAACCCACACATAATTCCACACACAATTACACACAAAATTACACACACACACACACACACACAACACACACACACACACACACACACACACACACACACACACACACACACACACACACACACACACACATATCCAGACACACACTCCCCCCCTCACCACCGACATCTCACTACTTCCCCTGATCCCTCCCCTCCCTCGATCACCCTCCCCTTCCCCGTTCACCCTAAACCCTCCCCACCCCTCCCCACTCAGCTCCCACATAGCCACAGTTCCTCCACTACTTCCCCCCCCACACTCTGACATACACACTACTAACCTAACATACAGAACTACATAGGTTTCCCACTCTGAGGCAATCAGGATAAAACAAAAATGGGTTGCCAGAGAGCAACAAGAAAAACCAAGGGACAGGAGGAGGAAAATGCAAAGGAAGATTGGGCAGCAGAGCTCATAAAAAGGGATCATGAAAGGGAAAAGAAACTAGAAGAACTTAGCATGAGAATGGAAGAGAGGATAGATATGGAAAGCAGGAAGTGGGAGGTACATGTCAAAGGAGCAGAAGCTAGGATACAGAGTTTAGAAGAGGAATTGAAAAATCTGAAACAGCCTAAAGAACTAAAGAACATTTTGGGATTGACAACAGAGACTGCTACTTCAGCCACAAATAAGAGGACTGTAGGGAAAGAAGGGGCACAAATGCATGGAGATGCTCTATCAGAGGAGACTGTAGCAAATGAAAGAGCTAAGCTTTATGTGGAGGCCCTAACAGACAACAACAGAGCCCAAGGAAAGCCGAGAAGGGAAAATGACAGGCCACTGAGCCCAAGTACATTAGCCAGTGAAACTGATGAAAGGAAAGCTGCAGTGGAGGAAACCAAATTAAATGAGGGGATACACAGGGATATGCAGTGGGAGAATGAAAGGGTGAGGTCAGTCTTTGTGTATTTGCTCCAGGAAGTCGAAGGGGAAACATATGAAGCAAGAAAACAAGGGGAAAAAAAAGCAATTGAAAGCATCATGAAAGCAATAGGAGAAGACGATATGACCCAGCTGGAAAATTTTCGGAGAATAGGGGGGTTTGTAAAAAAAAGAACCTGGCCAGTGAGAGTGACCTTCAAGGCAGAAGCGACTCGGACCAGGATCCTGCAGGAGAAAGCACGATTAAGGGACATGACGGCATACAGGAAGGTGTATCTCGACCACGACAGAACACAAGAAGAAAGGAAGAAACAGAGAGATGGTACAAAGGCGAAAGGAGGAAAGAGAGGGGATAAGAAGACAGACAGGAGATCCCAGACCCAGGAAGAAGATCAAATACAGCCTCCCTCACAACTTCCTATAGAAGCCTCCCAACCAGGTCAACCCCAGTGCAACCAAACACTCTAAATCAAAACACCCATGCCACATCCAATGCCCCCACCAGCTACATTACAAACTTCACCCCCACAGCAACAACCCATAGTTCCTTACCAGGTCTCCCACTTCCCCAACCCCAATATACTTCCCAGACCACAGTCTTAGAAAGGAAGTTGAAGGTGTGGTATACAAATGCAGATGGAATAACAAACAAGTATGAGGAGTGGCACGAAAGAATCAAAGAGACATCCCCAGACATAATAGCACTCACAGAAACAAAACTCACCAGAATAATAACAGATTCAATCTTTCCATCCGGATATCAAATCCTCAGGAAAGACAGAGGGAGGAGAGGGGGAGGAGGAGTTGTACTGGTCATTAAAAACCAGTGGGGTTTTGAGAAAATGGAAGGAATGGATGGCATGGGCGAAAGGGACTACTTAGTAGGAACAGTCCAGTCTGAGGGACCTAAGGTGATAATTGCAGTAATGTACAACCCACCACAGAACTGCAGGAGGCCAAGAGAAGAATACGATGAGAGCAACAGAGCAATGATCGACACACTAGCCGAGATGGCCAGGAGAGCACACATGGGGGGAGCAAAGTTACTAGTTATGGGTGATTTCAATCACAAGGAGATTGACTGGGAAAACCTGGAGCCCCCATGGGGGTCCCAAAACATGGAGAGCCAAGATGATGGATGTGGTACTGGAGAACCTCATGCATCAACATGTTAGAGACACTACCAGAGTGAGAGGAGAGGATGAACCAGCAAGACTGGACCTTGAGTAGTTCGGACATCGAGGATATCATGTTTGAAAGGCCCCTGGGAGCTAGTGATCATGTGGTTCTGTGCTTCGACTACATAGTTGACCTCCAAGTGGAGAGAGCAGCACGAATAGGGTGGGAAAAACCAAACTACAAAAGGGGGAACTACTCAGGCTTGAGGAACTTCTTTCAAGACATTCAGTGGGAGAGGGAACTGACAGGAAAACCAGTACAAGAAATGATGGACTATGTGGCAACAAAATGCAAGGAGGCAGAGGAGAGGTTTGTTCCCAAGGGAAACAGAAATAATGGGAAGAACAGAACGAGTCCTTGGTTCACCCAAAGGTGTAGGGAGGCAAAAACTAGGTGTACTAGAGAATGGAAAAGGTACAGAAGACAGAGAACTCAGGAAAATAAAGAGATTAGCCGAAGAGCCAGAAACGAATATGCACAGATAAGAAGGGAGTCTCAGCGGCAATACGAAAATGACATAGCATCAAAAGTAAAGACTGACCCGAAGCTGTTGTACAGCCACATCAGGAGGAAAACAACAGTCAAGGACCAGGTAATCAGACTGAGGAAGGGTGATGGGAAATTCACAAGAAACGACCGGGAGGTATGTCAGGAGCTCAACACAAGATTTAAAGAAGTATTTACAGTGGAAACCAGTAGGACTCCAGGAAATCAGAGCAGGGGGGTGCACCAGCAAGTGCTGGATGAGGTACATATAACCAAGGAGGAGGTGAAGAAGCTGCTATGCGAACTTGACACCTCAAAGGCGGTGGGACCAGACAACATCTCTCCGTGGGTCCTTAAAGAGGGAGCAGAGACTTTGTGTGTACCATTAACAAAGATCTTCAATACATCATTTGAAACTGGGCAACTCCCCGAGGTATGGAAGATGGCAAATGTAGTCCCAATTTTTAAAAAGGGAGACAGACATGAGGCACTATACTACAGACCTGTATCACTAACGTGTATAGTATGCAAGGTCATTGAGAAGATCATCAGGAGGAGAGTGGTGGAGCACCTTGAAAGAAACAAGTGTATAATTGACAACCAGCATGGTTTCAGGGAGGGAAAATCCTGTGTCACAAACTTATTAGAGTTTTATGACAAGGTGACAGAAGTAAGACAAGAGAGAGAGGGGTGGATCGACTGCATTTTTTTGGACTGCAAGAAGGCCTTCGACACAGTTCCTCACAAGAGGTTACTGCAAAAGCTAGAGGATCAGGCACACATAACAGGAAAGGCACTGCAATGGAAAAGAGAATACCTTACAGGGAGGCAACAACGAGTCATGGTACGTGACGAGGTGTCAAAGTGGGCGCCTGTGACAAGCGGGGTTCCACAGGGGTCAGTCCAAGGACCTGTGCTTTTCTTGGTATATGTGAATGACATAACGGAAGGGATAGACGATGCGAAGTTAATGAGAAGAATCAAGTCGGATGAGGATCAGGCAGGACTATAAAGAAACCTGGACAGGCTACAAACCTGGTCCAGCAACTGGCTCCTTGAATTTAACCCTGCCAAATGCAAAATCATGAAGATTGGGGAAGGGCAAAGATGACCGCAGACACAATATAGTTTAGATGGCCAAAGACTGCAAACCTCACTCAAGGAAAAAGATCTGGGGGTGAGTATAACACCGAGCATATCTCCTGAGGCGCACATCAATCAGATAACTGCTGCAGCATACAGGCACCTGGCAAACCTACGGATAGCGTTCCGATACCTCAGTAAGGATTCGTTTAAGACTCTGTATACCATTTACGTCAGGCCCATACTGGAGTATGCAGCACCAGTTTGGAATCCACACCTAGTTAAGCACGTCAAGAAATTAGAGAAAGTGCAAAGGTTTGCAACAAGACTAGTCCCAGAGCTACGGGGATTGTCTTGCGAAGAAAGGTTGAGGGAAATCGGCCTGACGACACTGGAGGACAGGAGGGTAAGGGGAGACATGATAACGACATATAAAATACTGCGCAGAATAGACAACGTGGACAAAGACGGGCTGTTCCAAAGAAGGGACACAGACACAAGAGGTCACAATTGGAAGTTGAAGACTCAGATGAATCAAAGGGATGTTAGGAAGTATTTCTTCAGTCATAGAGTAGTCAGGCCGTGGAATAGCCTAGAAAGTGACGTAGTGGAGGCGGGAACCATACATAGTTTAAAGGCGAGGTATGAAAGAGCTCATGGGGCAGGGAGAGAGAGGACCTAGTAGCATTCAGCGAAGAGGCGGGGCCAGGAGCTGTGAATCGACCCCTGCAACCACAAATAGGTGAGTACAAATAGGTGAGTACACACACACATGCACGCATATACAACAGGCCTAGTGTCTAATCGACATGTGCCTAGGACAAAATGGTAACTAACACACGCGGGGCCAGGAGCTGAGTCTCGACCCCTGCAACCACAATTAGGTGAGTACACATACACACACACACACACACAAACACACAAACACACACACACACACTCACACACACACACACACAAACACACACACACACACACACACACACACACACACACACACACACACACACACACACATACACACACACACACACACACACACACACACATACACACACACAAATACACACACACACACACACACACACACACACACACACACACACACACACACACACACACACACACACACACACACACACACACACACACGTGGTAATGCTTTATTTACAGCTAGCAAAGTCATGGTATTTCTCCAGAATGGTCTGTAATATACCAGTGTGGATAAAATACTTTGCCATTTCTTGAACATTTCTGAGTGAGTTGTTTCTAAATTCATTAATTTTATCGCACTCCAGTACATAATGACGCAGAGTGTGACAATAGTCCATCTGGCAAAGTTTACATTTCGTTTGGTCTACATCTGGTGGCGGTGATTTAACCTGCCAAAGATACTTGTAACCCAGCCGGAGGCGGGCGGTAGTGACATCCAAGAGTCTAATATTTTGTTGGATGCACCATAGACATGTGGCTCCTCCTGCATGATAGAATGATGATAGATGGACTGACTGGTGTCAGTCTCCCTGAGTCTTAAGTCAATAAAATCCAGTTGAAGTTCTTTTCGTATTATTGTTCTCAAACTGCTATCTGACAAGCCAAGATTGTAATCTATTCCCTCTTTGAAAGCATACAGCTTAGCCAATTTATCAGTTCTATCATGCATCCGAAGACCAATGTGAGATAGAATCCACAGCATGTGCACTCTGACTCCACTGTCCACAATCTTACCATATCTGTGTCTGGCTTCTGACACAAGCATGCCACAATTTATGCTTAATGAGTTGAGAGCATTTATGGATGACAGAGAATCAATTACAATTAAATTGTCAATCTTAGATACATAGATGCATTTCAGTGCAAGGAGTATGGCAAACGGTTCTGTCTGAAGGGTAGAGGCCCAATTATTGATGCGTGCTCCAGTTTCTTTTAGAGAGCCATCACTCTGTACAACAGCAGCACTACCAGCTGCACCAGTGGATTGGTGAACAGAACCATCAAAGTAAATAATTTGCGAGAGTGTGTGCTGTGTGACTAAGTTATCAATACAGCTTAAAGCATCATGTTTGGCTTCAAGGCGAAGTTTTGGTTGTGATTTAAGAAGTAGTTTGGGGAAGAAATGGAGGAATGGTAGTCTGGAACGGGGTAATATCCCATGGAGCGGAGAAGTGCCGCTGTTGCCTTACTTGACATAGATCATGTATCTGATTCATGCGGAGGTCGGTTCCAGTCTTTTCGATCCATCTGGAGGAGTGTTCACCAGTGCTGAGGAAAGTTTGGAGGGCTTCTGTGCAGGGGTTTGAATGGGCTGCCTGAGCATATTAACCCCAATTAGGATATTTCTTTCAGTAACACGATCTCTGATGCTTGGAATATCAAGTTCTTTTTGCATATTTAAAATTTTGGTAGTACGAGGGCATCCTAGGATGATCCTCATTGCTTCGTTCTGCAGTTTTTCCAGCCCTCCAAGCTTCCAGTCAGACACAAGAGCAAGTAGTGGCGCAGCATAATCAACCAATGATCTAATATAAGCAAGATACATCATTTTCACAATTTTAACATTAGCACCATACCTGGGATGAAAACTTGCCATAACTCTCAGTTTTTCTTTGTATTGGCGACAAAGTCTTGTTACAACAGGTCCAAGTAGTGGAACCTCAAAGCCTAGATACCTGTATCAGCTTACATATTCCAGAAGAGACCCATCATGCAACTGGATCTGAAGAACTGTGCCTCTCTGTCGAGGAGGACGCCTATTGAGTATCTTTGTTTTATCAGCAGAGATTATCAACCCCAGGTCCTGACACGAGGCTAGGACATGATTAAGAATGTTTTGTGTGTTGGAGAATCCGGTGGTGTGAATCATTATATCATCAGCAAAACTAATCACATAATGATGGGGTGACTAGGCATAGCATTAAGTAATGCATTAATTAGAATATTGAACAGTGTGGGACTGAGCACACCTCCCTGTGGGGTTCCTAATTCAAAATCTTTAGTTACACTTCTATGTCCCTGGAACAACACAGACGGCTTTCTGTTGGACAGGTAACATTTAAGTCATAGGAAATGAATGGTTTTCTGTGGTTCCCCCAATAATATACAGAGTTTCTCTGGTGGTAGTGGACCAGAGAGAGCGTCCTATTGGTATTACTCTCTATCGTATACTTCTGTACGCTCGCCTGGCTGCCCCAACTCACACTTATATCAATTTATTTTTGTATTTTAAGATGAAATTATATAGTTTCGAAAACTTGTCATAGATGATATAATGAAATTGTCTATAATAGCCTATTATATATTTAAAGTGCCGCAGAGTGACATGCTTCTTATGTCTGCCCAATTTTCACAGCTTGCTAGTGTCTTACTTTTGTGCTTAACACTATTTTATTACTTTTAAATACAATAATAATAATAATAATAATAATAATAATAATAATAATTATTATTATTATTATTATTATTATTATTATTATTATTATTATTATTATTATTATTATTATAATAATAATATTATAATAATACTAATAATAATAATAATATAATAATAATAATAATAATAATAATAATAATAATAATAATAATCTTTCTACAAGTACATGTACAAGGTATACAGACCAAGCTACAATCAATGACACAGCACTATATAGAAAGTCTCTTGTTATGAAGAGCATTAGGGCAAATTAAGTCAATTTTGTCCGCAGGATGCGACCATACAAGTCGACTAACATCCTGGTACCTATTTTACTGCTAGGTGAACATGGATAGCAGGTGTCATAAGGAAACACCTCCTGTGGAAATTTATTGGAATCCAGAAATTCCACCAACCGGATTCGTTCGTAAATAAGTGACCCGCCCACTGGATTCATAAACTGATGGAGTTTAGGGAACCCTTAACATCCAACCGAAGCAAACCCAAATGGCAGGCATTGAGTTTACACACAAACTATTTGACAGATTTTCACCTTAAAGTGGTCTTACGTAGGTTTAAACTGTTAGTAAATAATATTAGGGTTAATAATGTAGCCTTAGTCACACATGTGACTGATGGTGTCAGTATGCCTGTCCTTACCATCAGTCACACATGTGTGTGACTGATGGTGTCATTATGTCTGTATAGTATTTGCAACTTCAAAGCCACGTTTTATACAAAATGAATTCAATGGCAATTTTATACCTTCAATTATAATGCTGTAAATGAAATTTTATTTACCATTCGATTATAATGTGAGGGAACATTACAGGAGACACCAGCTACACATATTGGATGGATGGCACCAGAGACAGCAGTAACGGAGTATTCCGTTACTCTACAGGCGAGGAAGTTCCTAGTGGAACACCTTTCTGGTCCGCTACGCGGTCCAAGCACGAGCCTACTGGAGATGGCTTCTGTATCGAACTCTTTCGAGATGAGATGTATTACATGAACGACCACGACTGTGACAGACAATGTTTTTCAGTTTGTGAATTTAGTTCATCCACAGTTTACGGTAAGCAGAATCTGTTTATATATTAATGAGCAAATGATCAGAGAAACTTATATGCATCTTTTACACTCATTTGTTATTAATAATTTGAAGATAATTTCACCATAATATGTCATCACAGTTTGGTATCATTAATTTATCACGCTCGTTTATAATACACATCATGAACATGTAACATCTCATAAACATGCAAGATTTCACGTACGTCTTGCTATTTCTACTTACACACACTTCTTTATACACACCCCTCTAGGCTTTCTTCTATTTTCTTACTAGTTCTTCTTTTTATATCTTCTTATCTCCATCTGGAAATGGAACAGAAATCTTCCCTTGCTCCCGACTAAAATGCCTAGTAACCCCCTTCTCCTGTGTATATTTAATATTACTGAAGTTAAAAAGAGAAACTTTTGTTTTTCATTTTGGGTCATCTAAGGAAAAACAGCATCCAGTATTGTGCCCTGCTTAGGCGGGATGGGACATACACAGATGATAGCCAAGAAATGAATAAGATACTAAAGTCCCAATATGGCTCAGTGTTCAACGAGCCGCTGCCCAGACTAAGGGTCGACAATCCAAATGAATTCTTTATGAACGAAACCCAAAATTTGGTCATCTCAGAAATCTCGGATATTAACCTAACTCCACAAGACTTTGAAGAGAATAAATGATATTCCCATGCACTCTGCCCCAGGCCCAGACTCATGGAACTCCGTGTTCATCAAGAACTGCACGAAGCCGCTATCGCGTGCCTTCAGCATTATATGGAGAGGGAGCATGGACACAGGGGTCATCCCACACACACTAAAAACAACAGACATAGCCCCACTCCACAAAGGTGGCAGTAAAGGAATTGCAAAGAACTACAGACCGATAGCACTAACATCCCATATCATAAAAATCTTTGAGAGGGTTCTAAGAAGCAAGATCGCCAACCATCTAGATACCCATCAATTACACAACCCAGGGCAACATGGGTTTAGAGCAGGTCTCTCCTGCCTGTCCCAGCTACTGGACCACTATGACAAGGTCCTGGATGCTGTAGAGGATAAACAAAATACAGATGTAGTATACACAGGCTTTGCAGAAGCTTTCAACAAGTGTGACCATGGTGTAATAGTACACAAAATGAGTGATAAAGGAATAACAGGAAAAGTTGGTAGATGGATCTATAACTTCCTGATAAACAGAACACAAAGAATAATAATAAACAGAGTAAAGTCCCAGGCAGCCATGGTAAAAGCTCTGTTCCACAAGGCAACAGTACTCGCTCCCATTCTATTCCTCATCCTCATTTCAGACATCCTTTGCGGATGACACCCGGATTAACATGGCAGTGACCTCCATCGAAGACACCGCAAGACTCAGCGCGGACATCAACCAAAACTTCGAATGGGTCACTCAAAACAATATGAAGTTCAATGAGGAGAAATTTAAACTACTCAGATATGGGAAACCTGAGGAAATTAAAAGTTTCAGGGTATACAACAAATTCTAACCATACAATAGAGCGGGAAAGTAATGTGAAGGACCTGGGAGTGATAATGTTCGAGGAATTCGCCTTCAGAGACCACAGCAATGTGTTCACCTCATCTGCTCGAAAAATGATAGGATGGATAATAAGTACCTTCAAAACTAGGGACGCCAAGCTGTACACTAACGACCCCCTTCAAGGCAGGCAACATTGCAGACCTGGAGAGTGTACAAAGAACTTTCACAGCACACATAAGTACGATAAGACACCTAAATTACTGGGAACGGTTGAAGGTCCTTGATCTGTATTCCCTGGAATGCAGGCGAGAGAGATACATGATAATATACACTTGGAAGGTCCTGGAAGGATTGGTACCAAACCTGCACACGAAAATCACTCCCTATGAAAGCAAAAGACTCGGCAGGAGATGCAACATTCCCCCGATGAAAACCAGGGATGCACCGAGTACACTGAGAGACTACACAATAAGTGTCTGGGGCCCAAGAATGTTCAACTGCCTCCCAGCATACACAGGGGGGATTACCAATAGACCCCGGGCTGTCTTTACGAAGCCACTGAACAGGCACCTAAAGTCAGTACCTGATCAACCGGGCTGTGGTTTGTACGTCAACTTGCGTGGGACCAGCAGTAACAGCTTGGTTGATCAGACACTCATCCACCATGAGGCCTGATCTCAGACCAAGCCGCAGGTTTGGTGAGCCCCTAAATCCTCTCCAGGTAAAATCCTGCCTTTGTGGGATATGGCCACAAATATATATATGTCGTGCCGAATAGGCAGAACTTGCGATCTTGGCTTAAATAGCAACGCTCATCTTGCCATATAGGACAAGTGAAAATTTGTGTATGCAATAATTTCGCCAAAATCATTCTGAACCTAACGAAAAAAATATTTTTCACTGGGTTTGCTTAGTATTAAATTATTGTAAACAAATCTAAAATATATATAGTTGGGTTAGGCTAAAATAAATTTTTCTTGTTATAATAAGGTTAGGTAAGTTTTCTAAGATTCTTTTGGTGCAAAATTAAATTTTTTTCATTACCATTAATGAAAAAAATATATCTTTAAACGTATAAGAGAAAATTTTAGAAAGGACTTAATTTTAAATGAGTTCTTGCTAATTGACCAGTTTTACATATTCGGCACGACATATATATATATATATATATATATATATATATATATATATATATATATATATATATATATATATATATATGTATATACTGAATCATTTACCAAACTGCTGCCACCCAGGATTAGATCCTGTGTCACATTCTCTCTCCTCAAGAGACAGAACAATGTTCACAGTGCCTTAACTACTTAACCAGCTATCCTACAAGAACCATGCACCCAGCAGAGCTAGTTGTTGTTACTGGAAGACATTTCACTTACTTCTCCGAGGCTAAGGGACTCCATACATTGCACTAGTAGTGAACCCTGCAACGGCACCAATAGTTCTAGCACCCCTTTCCCCACTGTGGAACTGTTACAAAAAACGCGATTCTAAAAGCTTAGAAATCTCCAGTGAATACTAGAAAGGACTGCCCTTCTAGCTTCCAGCCTGTTACTGGGTTTTCGTAACAAGTAGTCAGTATCCTTTTCCAATTATCCATTAGAATTTAGTATGATTCAATAGTGCTTCAGGATTACAACTGGTAGGCTACTAACTAGAGAAATTAAAATTTAATAAATTTATTAGTCATTAAGTTGTCTAGGCGTATATCAAATTAAATTAAATTATTCACAGTAATTAAAATAATATCACTTCTCTCGAGTACAGTATTATTGTGCTAAAAGCACATATCACATTTATAATTCTTGAGTACCGTCTGGTACATTTACATTTAATAAGATATTACAGATATGTACAAGTTTGTGTGTATGTGTGTAAGTGCTCTAAGTAGTTCGCTATGTCTCAAGACTCGACTAGACTTAAACAAGTGACTGACAAAGTCCTCACATAAACTAACTTCTTGACTGACTGGCAACCAGAACAGTCTGCCTGAACAATAAAAAGAATGCTAAGCCCAATAGCAATATAACAAGCAACTGCGACACAGAATCAGGAACAAGGAGATAATATAACGACACTAAGTAGGGACCATCTGCAGATCCTCCACAAAAGTCACAAAACTCCCATACTACTGAATCTAAGTTCAGCATAAGAAAATCCCCGACTGTGATAATACACAGATACCAGTACAAATTAGGTCAGAAGCTACAGCTCAGGACCTGAGATGTTTTCGAGTGTCTATGTGACACACAACCTCAGTACAACGTCGAAAATCACTAAGTCTATACAATGTTCTGTGAACAGAGTTCTACAGAACTAACAAGAATAATGAGACAGACAATCTGTCCGACCACCAAGAGAGTCTAGACCAGACTGAATACTTCAGGTGAGGTGAGGACACCCTCCCCCACTCAGTCACGTGATAGCTCCATGGGTCGCTGCCCAGCAACAATGAGAAGCCAGCAGGGAAACGAGCCACAAGTGATAATTACAGTAGTTAGACAATCAAGACTTGAACTGGGCACATAATATGTAACATCCTACCTAACAACATAACTACGTCAAATAACAATATAAAGCAATACATTTACGACTTAGCTATTATCGCAAATGTAAGCAATATAAAATTATTTGAAAAGATAATAATTATATATATACATAATAATCATTGCAGCCCATTCAGGGGTTGCAACACCCCCCCAACACGACAAACGGTCGCACTAGGAGTTGCATTAATGTCTTTCACATTATTACTGATTACTCATATCAATACAATTTAATATAAACATTAATCAGAGTCTCTCTTGTGCCAAGCACCTCTACAATTTCACAGCGTCTGTCACTAGGATATGCCCCTAGTACCAGGGCAGTACACAGTATCGTATCTCCGCATACTCGTGGTTATGTACATCATTGTAGAGACAGGATAGCATAGACAAGAAGGGCACGATGAGGCTCGATGATAGTAGAGGAGACTGCATTCCACTCTTAAGTAGTGGTTGTGGAATGCTATGCAATATGGACATCTGAGTATGAAACAGCTTAAGGTGTGTAGTGAAGGGGGGGGTCTGCGGCAGGACAGTGTTCTGCCAAGCAGTAACATCTCCCACACGACACTACCCACTCATCACTCAGCTTATGTCTCCTCCTCATACACAACACTACTGTGAATATATAAATATAATAATTAGACATGACATGAGTATACATAGTTAATATGGGCTGGAGGGATTAAGTTACTCTACTGAATTTGACATAGCAAGTAACAAAAGGTATTTGTACATAAAATTACGTAAATTTTAAATGGGAAAGTGCCCAAATACTCGTCAAAATGTTCAAAGGACACCACAAGAGCTAGAGCATAATTTTTCTGGTGTCGTTTGAGCTTAGATGAATAGTAACATATAGTATGGAGAATATCAGTGGATGTTGACTGCTGGAGCAGCACAGCTCCCACTGCATAACAACTCGCATCTATATGTAAAAAGATGGAAAGATTGAAATTAGGACTCAACAATGGAGCAGAGGAAAGCAGATGCTTCAACCTTTTGAACAAATCTGAACAATCACTAGTCCAGATGAACTGAACTTTGCTACTAATGAACTCAGTGAGAGGTGTAGGTGGAGGTGTGTATGCTGGCTTGCCTGTCACTTGACACACGTGGCAACGTCGCACATGATCAGCTACTGTTTCCTTCATCTTTGGCCAAGTAAAATGTTTTGCCAGTTTACCAAGTGTCTTCTTGACACCCAAATGTCCTCCTATGGGACTATTGTGAGCAAAATCAATGGCTTGTTCACGAAATGTAACTGGTAACACTACGAGATGCTTGACTGTGGTGGAAACACTATCAGCTGACAACTTACATGTATTTTTCTCCTTAAGTACACCATTACTATAATAGTAACAATTATCGAGATCCTTTGCTTCACTCTCAGTAACTGCTATATCTCTCAGTCTTTCCAGTGACTGATCAACAAACTGATCCTTGATTAAATCATCATGAGTTAGAAATTTAACGTCAGTTGTGTCCTGACTAGGTTGATGACCGGGGGGAGTCAATGTTAATGACCCTGGGCGCAGAGCGTCACTAAACAACATATTCAAGGCCAAATCATTGTCATCCACTAACTCAACAGGAGTCGCTTTTAATTAATTCACAGAAAGCGCTAAACAATTTTTAAAATAGGATGTTATTGGAACTTCCTGTTTTTTCATTGTCTGCATCGCTATTGGGCCGTGCAGACCTCCTGCGCAAACGCACTTCAGTTCCCTGACTGCAGTAGTGTGAGGTGGTGCTTGTCGCGCCTCTGTCGTCAGCCCAGGAGAACTACCATTAGTCAACATGGCGTTCAGTTACAGATGCAGGATTAACACTGTCGGTGTTGAACTTCTCAGTGGGGCAATAACGCCAGCTTCAGCCCAGGTTTTACTACCTAAAATCATCAGAGACACGTATGGCATTCAGGATGGCGAGTTGTACGGAGTAGCATTGAACGGAGCACGTAGATTTTTTTGTGAAACTGCTCTCAGCAACGGTTTACGAGTCGTTGGTCAACCATTTTCAGGACGTAAGTCTTGATGCAACACCAGCTGTGCGTGTGAGGATGATCGATGTATCCAGACATTATACTTGGATTAAACTGCGTAATGTCCCCTTTGAGGCTGATGAGACAGATATCAGAAAAGTTTTTGAGGAATACGGAACTGTTCATTTGGCCCAGCATGGTAAGTGGGTGACAGGTGCCTACACAGGTATGCCAGAGGGCACTTTTAACCTAAAAATGACATTGCGACACCCCATACTGTCTTACATGTACCTAAAGGAATTCAGGACACAGGTCATGGTATCATACGCCGGGCAAAGGCGTACATGCCGACTATGTGGGGAATATGATCACATAGTGGCGGAATGTGGGAAGCGGCAACGAGCTCCTGGCCCATGGGCGGAGACATCAGCTTCTACACCGGAGGGAGCAGATGATGATCAACGACGTGAAGGAGGGCGTGGTAGTCTATGGAGCGAGATAGTGGATGAGGCGCATAAGGCTGGGGGAGAGGGTGAGGGCCTTGACCAGTTTCCTGGCCCAGAGACACTTCAAGTGGATCGGGTTGCGCAAAAAGTACAGGAGGAAGTGTTGGAAATTGAGGAGGAATTAGCCGAGGTTCTGAAGTCCTTGTCACCGCCTGAGGAGGTGGCTACTCCTGGAAAGGTGGTAGAAGACGAGTTGAAGGCTGTGGTGCATCAACAACAGAACTATTCGGACGACGGAAGTGACGGCGTGACTGAGGTGTCACCGAGATCATTGCCACTGTGTACAGTGGAGGTTGAGGTACATTGTGAGGCATCCCCAGACCAAGCCATGGAGGATGCGCCTGTCACAAGAAAGAGAGCTGCTGCGTCGGATTCAGATGATGTCCTAACGCCAGCGCAGCGGACTGGGAAGCAAATATGGGCAGAAGGTGAAGGTAGTGGTGGCCATGATAGGAGGCACCGAAAGAAGGGGGGGGGAGAGAGGGAAGTGTGCAGGTGACAAGTGGTCCCACACGTTCTGGTGCCCATAGGAAGAGTGAAGAGAGGAGGCAGGGGTGGAAACTTTAATAGGCCTCCGGTGTATGACAGTAAACGTTAATGGTTTGTGTAATAGTGTAAAGAGAGAATGATTTAGAATGTTTCTGAATAAATTTAGAGTTAATGTTGTGTTCCTTCAGGAGCATAATTTTAAGGAGGGTAGGGTGTTGGAGATGGAGGGGTTTCGAGTGGTAACCCTGCCATCTGCCCGTTTGAAAGGAGGGGTGGGTATATTAATCAGGGAGGCGAGCCCGTTTTTTTGCAGAGAAGTGAGGGAGGGAGGGGGAAGGGTGTTGCGCATAGATGGTTTGTGGATGGGAAAACGTGTGGCCTTTATTAGCGTATATGCGCCTGCAGAGAATAACGTACAGGTGAAGCAGGAGTTTGTGTTTGAGGACCTTGTGTTTTTTTTCCGTGCATTACCGGAGGTGGCAATAGTAGGAGGTGATTGGAACTGCGTCATTAGGAGGGCTGATGTGGAACCGAAAGGGGCAGGTTATGTGTCGGTGGCCCTACGAGATTTATTGAGGGATATTAGGTTAAGGGACGCATTCGAGGGGGGGGGGGCGTGGGAGACAGAGCATACATTTGTTAGGAGAGGGTATGCAGCGAGGTTAGATAGAGTGTATCTTTCTCACGGGGTTGTAGTGAGATTTTTCAAAACTGTTGAAGTAGCATGGTCGGATCATAGAGCAGTGTTGGTGGAGGTTGGGTGGGAGGAGCTTGCGGTAATATACAGGAGTTACTGGAAATTAAATGTAAGTGCATTGAGTGATGAAGAGGGGTTCGTGGGATTTTCTGTCCTATGGAAGGAGCTTAGTGAGGAGGCAAAGGGAGTGGTAGATGTCGTACAATGGTGGGATTGTGTAGCCAAGGAAAGGATTAGGAAATATTATGTGGGGGTGGGCAAACGTATAAATGATTTAAAATATGGCCTTTCAAACTATTTAGAGGACAGGTTAAGGGGCTGTTATAGGAAGGAGGCTGTGGGGGGTAACTATCCTATGGATGAAATTGCCGAGGTCAAGGGGAGACTGAGGGAGTTACAAAATGAGAGGTTTCAAGCGGTAAGGGTGCAGGCAGGGGTAGAGGAGGTGCTTTGGGGAGACAAGCCATCGGCGTGTGTGTTGAGACGTCAAAAACAAAGACAGCTGGTTACAGCTATTCCGAGGTTAGAGGTACATGAGATGACGGGGGGTTATAGAATGGGTCAGGAGATACTAACTACGAAAGGAATGTGTGCGTATGCAGATAAATGGTATGAAGGGTATTGGACAAGTGGGAAGGTGGAGAATGTGAATTTAGAGAAGGTGTGTGAGTATGTGACGTGTAATTTAGGGAATAGTGATAGAAAGGCTTTAGGGGGGTAATAAAGGAAGAGGAAATAGAGTTGGCTTTAAGGGGAATGAGGAAGGGCAAAGCACCGGGAATAGACGGTCTCCCGGCTGAATTTTACCTCCAACATTGGTAGGTGATAAGGGGATTCATGGGTAGGTTATTTAATCAGATGAAGGAGAAGGGTGTGATAGGGGACAAGCAAGCAACAGCAGTTGTAGTGTTGGTCCAGAAGGGTAAGGGGCAGCACACCCTCAAGGAGTACCGTGCCATATCTCTGTTATGTGCTGATTATAAGTTGTTCGCTAAAGTCTTGGGTAATCGGTTTAAATGTGTGGTATGGGAGAGTGGTTTCGAAAACGCAGTATGGTTTGCCTGGAAGGTCGATGATTGAGGGTCATGGAATACTGAGAAGTTTTGTGGAGTCAAAAGGGGGGGAGGGAGGGCGGCGTTGTTGGCCTTAGACTGGCAGGGGGCCTATGACAGGGTGAAAAGGGGAGCATTGGAAGCTATACTTAGGAGGCAGGGTTATGGGGAAGAAATAGTTAATTGGGTAACCATGTTGTACAATGGAGCTAAGATGAGGGTACAGATTAATGGATGCTTGGGGGAGGAGATTGTAATGGGTAGGGGACTTAGGCAGGGGTATCCCATGTCACAAATGTTGTTTGCGTGCATTCAGGACCCCTTCTATAGAATGGTTGAACGTTGTGTATGTGACACGAGTGGAGGTGTGGGGGAGGTCGGGAAAGTCTGGCCAGGAATAATAGGATATGTAGACGATACAACAGTCCTGGTTCGAGAGGGAATGGCGTTGGGTGTTTTGGATGATGTGCAACAGTTCGGAAATGCAACAGGGATGCAGGTAAATAGAGAGAAGTCAATGATCATGGGGTTGGGTGATGGGGTGGAGGGGGGGGGGAGATGTAACGTTGTGAGGAAGCAAACGGTGTCTTTAAAAATTTGTGGTATCACCTATAAGGATGACTTGGATGCTGCTCGAGAGGAAAACTCGAATAGATTAATGGAAAGGATTCAGGGGCGTCTGGGTGCATTGCGACCTCATCATCTGACTCTCGTACAACGAATGATTGTTATAAATGTATTATTGTATAGTAAGGTTTGGCACATAACAGCCGTGTTCCCATTAACAGGGACGGCGATTGTGGGAATTCTGAGACGAGTGTTCAACTTTTTGTGGGGTTCAAGGTGCGATTGGCTGAGGAGAGAGGTTGTAATGTTACCTGTGCGCCAGGGTGGGTTGGGGTTGATGGATCTGAGAAGGAGGATTAAATGTGTGTTTCTTAAATGGGAGGTTTTGCGCGAAGGTATGAGTGGAGGGCAGCTGGGAAAAATACATGATAGGTTGGGTAAGTTGTATGGTGGTGTGGAGTTGAGGGAATGTGAAACTGTTTTGAGGGCTTTGATGTTGGTTAGAGAACCCGGGAAGATTCGAGTAGGGGTTTTGTGTAGGCTGCTTGAAGAAAGGATTGTTGTACCAGTTGAGGGATTGTTCCCCATGTACGCATGGAAGAGTATTTGGTATAGGTTTAGCAAGTTGAAGTTAAAGCCTAGGGTAAGGGAGGTAACGTATCGTTTTCTGCATGGCATACTACCGTCGGGGGAGGTACTAAGAACCAGAGGGGTAATTGTGGGCGGAAGGTGTGGAATCTGTGGGGAGGGTGAGACGGCGTTCCATGCAGTATACTTTTGTGGGGGACTGGAGGGTGTTAGGTATTGGTTAAGTAGGGTAGTACAGGGGGTGGGGGGCCGAGGGGTGTCGGTTCTGCGTGCACTAAGCCTAGATGTGGGAGGGTTCGATGAGAGTGTTATAAGAGCTTTGGATTATATAATAGTGGATTATATATATATATCGTGGGTGATGAGGGGGAGGGGGGATTGTGAGGTGCGGAGGCGGGTACTAGCGGTAATGGTTTATCGTATGATGTGTCGTAATAGAGAACTGTATGGGAGGAGAACTGTATGGGAGGAGGTGGGAGAAGGATTTTTCGGAAGGGTATACAATGTTAACGTTAGGGTTTCTCATGAATCTACGACTTGGGCTGAGTGAGCAAGGGGGGGGGTTTGGGGATTACATACGAGAAGGGGAATTTCAGGGGGACACAGCGGGGTCGCCTCCTGGGGAGGGGTGAGAGTAAGGTGTATGTGGGTATAGAAGGTGTAGATGTGTGGCATAAGTGTATGTAGCATGCAAGTGGGCACAGAAAACAAAGGTGATATCAAGTAATTACGTAGTAACGAATGGAGAATTCTGTGTTTGATGTGTCAGGGTCGTCACGACCTTCTTCATGTATTAAGTGTGAATGGTGTCAAGATTATAGGTGTAAGACCTTGAAGAGCTTTTGGGCTTCTGTAGAGTGTGCGTTTATAGCCTTTATTGGGCATATTTCATGTGCGATAATCGTATCGCAATGAGAGTTTTTTTAAATTATGTTGTTTGTGTTTAGTGTTGTGGGTTTTTAGCGAGTGTACTGACTTTATTTTAGCATTATATAATGTGCTTATCCAGTTGATGAGAGATGGAACGCTAATGACTTCCATAAATTTGTAATGCCTCGTTAAAAATTTGTAATGGGAGAGTATGGTTTAGTCTCTTACTTGATGTAATGTGCTCAGCCGGTGGAAGAGGCTGTACTAATATTTACTAATATTTATTAATATTTATTTAGTATAAGTGAGAGGCTTAGGATTTTCCTTTTTTCTTCAATGCTTAAAGAGGGATTGTAGTGAGGCAGGTATGTATGTTTTTAGGTAATTCTTATTGTATAGGGGTTAATTTGGGGAAGTGCATGTATCTTATATTTTTTTGTTTTTTTTTGTTTTTGTTTTTTTAACTGAGATTGTGATGTAGGTCATTCCTCTGATTATCTACTGTGAAGGTTGTGAACCTTTGTCATATGTCAGTCATAGTATGTTAACTATACAAATCTGAAAGGTTTATATAGTTTATAGTTTATATAGTTTATATAGTTATATAGTTTATATTGTTTATATTATATTAGTATGTTATATGGAAAAATTTGTGAGTGTATATGGGTAACCTCTTTTATGTCAATTACAATGTGTTGTTAAAACTTGTTAGTGTATGTTGTGTAGGATTGAGGATCCTACTGTACCCATTTTATATCTTTTTATTTAATTTTAAGCTGTAAAGTTTTTAAATAAAATATTAAAAAAAAAAACTCAACAGGAGACAAGGATGGTTGTTGTATCTTTGACATAGCTCTAGTAATTGCGCTGAGAGGAAATAAAATAGGTTTCTCTCTACAAGCTTCAATGGCATAATTATCATCAGTGTTATTATCAATCACAAGTGGTTCCTTACATATACCAGCATGAAGGATATCGTTCCCTATCAACAAGTCCACTGACCTGATGGGAAATACACCACTGGATATACCCACTGAAATATAACCAGTATAATAGCTTGTTTCAATATAAACTTTGTGCAGAGGCACTTTTATAACAGCCCCTCCATAGGCTTCTAACAATACATCTATCTTGCAATAGGTATCGTCAGTTATGGGCAGTACATCTTCTCTTAATAACGTGAGATAACTGCCAGTGTCTCTGAAAGTAATTATCTCAGTTAGATGTGATTCGTCAAATCCTACTTTACCTCTCGAAAAGTAAGGACTCATCGCTGAACGAATCTTTTTGTCAGATACACTTTCTGACGCTAGTCATCTGTCCTGAGTAATATTATCTAAAACAGTAGGATCAGAGGTATTACTAGGATTATGGTGCCTTTGTTGCACGGAAGAGGATACGACTTGTGTGGGGGCGCCAGCCGCACGACTGTTTCTGGTATCTCTTTCTAACTTATAGCAATACTCTCTAGCATGTCCTTTTCTGTTACAATATGTACATTTTACTTTCTTTTTCTCGATATCAGATTTCTGTCTAGCCACAGAGAAGATTCAGGATTGTGAGTTTTCCTGGTAAAGGTACGAGAAGTTACAGTAGCAGATACATCAGGCCGGCAATGAGCAGCTGATTTAGGTTGCCAACTTCTAGGACAATTTTTAGTTACCTTGTTTCTTTGTGTTTTAGTACGTACAAGTTTGTGAGAAATCTCGTAATTGTCTGCTAATGCTGCAGTTTTCAGAATATCCGAGGTAGTATGATCGATCAGATATTCTTGTATGTCAGCAGACATACAGTTGTTAAACTCTTCATGTAGTAACAACTGAACAAGGCTGTCATAGTTGTTACACTTGACAGACCTACACCATCTCTCAATTGCAACTTTTTTCTCACGAGCAAACTCTACACAAGTTTGACCACTCAAGGAAGGTTCCTTGATGTTGGTGAGGGGCTCTTGATTTAGGGAATTAGATCTGTGCTCCAGTTCCCCGAATTAAGCCTGAATGCCTTCCACAAGTTTGATCTTGTCGTCATTGTAATGTACGAAATGTGCTTTGATAACTTACAGGTAACAAGTTATATGTCTCTAGAATAGTTAGCTTGACAGCATCATAACTAATGTACTTGGCAAATGGTAAAGCATCAGTGCAAGTTTGAGCTCTTCCTGTCAAAGCTGTGTGCAACAATGTAGCCCAGTGCTTACGTGGCCCGTTCATAGCACGTGCCTGGTTCTCAAACACATCAAAATAGGTGTGTAAGTCACTCTCAAAAAACTTAGGAACCATGGATGCAGCTTTCTGCACATTAAATGGGTCCTGTGATCTATCAGTCTGTTGTCTTCCCAGACGAACATTTTCTCTTTGGAAATCTTCTTCGTTCAATTTCCTCTGTGCCTCTATTTGTGCAGTCTGCAACATAATGAGGCGTTCAAACCTCTCAAACTGTTCCTGAGAGATAGGACCAGTGGGTAATGGAGGAGTAAGGAAATTAACATGTCTTTCTGGACTGTCCTCAGGTCGGAAACTTCGTCCAACCGCCCCTAGAGAGTCTAGATCTGGTCTAGGATAAGTAGATACAGGTGTAGCATACACTGTACTAGTATTAGGCTGAGTCATCCAACCAGCTATACTCTGTACTAATGTGTCAGTGAGGGAAGGAGTGAGAGAGAACTGAGCTACACTAGGCTCAGACACTTCTGCCTTAGTTGCTCTTTCTTCTATGTCATCAAATAGAGTCATACTTCCTAATTGTGACACTAGGCTTTCTGAATCTGAATCATAATCAGACATCTCTGTATGAGCAAGAAACAATATATCTTTAATTAACGCTCTGACAGTTTCTGCGGTGTAATTCCTGTTATACGTCACACCGAGATATTTGGCTACTCGCCAACACATCTGAAGTTTTAATGTACTCAACTCAAAGTCAGAGTATCAATTAACTGTTTCACTTTGGCATACATCACGAAAATAAATGTACTATGAAAGAGTGATTATGGGAAACTGTAATCCTAATAGGAATTTTAATGTTGGATATCTTAGAGCTAGAGCTCATCAACAGTATTTCCATCTCCTTGGATCAAGAGACTCAGTCAGGTACATACATCCACCTGGTATGTTGTACAAGACTAAACTCAAAGTCTTCAGATTAGGAAAATACTCAAAGTGTTTGATCATAGAGTTACTAGTATGTCAAACTGGACAATTTCTCCAACACCTTGGATCAAGAGCATCCTGGACAGGTCCCCATTTGTTACAAAAAAACGCGATTCTAAAAGCTTAGAAATCTCCAGTGAATACTAGAAAGGACTGCCCTTCTAGCTTCCAGCCTGTTACTGGGTTTTCGTAACAAGTAGTCAGTATCCTTTTCCAATTATCCATTAGAATTTAGTATGATTCAATAGTGCTTCAGGATTACAACTGGTAGGCTACTAACTAGAGAAATTAAAATTTAATAAATTTATTAGTCATTAAGTTGTCTAGGCGTATATCAAATTAAATTAAATTATTCACAGTAATTAATATAATATCACTTCTCTCGAGTACAGTATTATTGTGCTGAAAGCACATATCACATTTATAATTCTTAAGTACCGTCTGGTACATTAACATTTAATAAGATATTACAAATATGTACAAGTTTGTGTGTATGTGTGTAAGTGCTCTAAGTAGTTTGCTATGTCTCAAGACTCGACTAGACTTAAACAAGTGACTGACAAAGTCCTCACATAAACTAACTTCTTGACCGACTGGCAACCAGAACAGTCTGCTTGAACAATAAAAAGAATGCTAAGCCCAATAGCAATATAACAAGCAACTGCAACACAGAATCAGGAACAAGGAGATAATATAACGACACTAAGTAGGGACCATCTGCAGATCCTCCACAAAAGTCACAAAACTCCCATACTACTGAATCTAAGTTCAGCATAAGAAAATCCCTGACTGTGATAATACACAGATACCAGTACAAATTAGGTCAGAAGCTACAGCTCAGGACCTGAGATGTTTCGAGTGTATGTGACACACAACCTCAGTACAACGTCGAAAATCACTAAGTCTATACAATGTTCTGTGAACAGAGTTCTACAGAACTAACAAGAATAATGAGACAGACAATCTGTCCGACCACCAAGAGAGTCTAGACCAGACTGAATACTTCAGGCGAGGTGAGGACACCCCCCCCCCCTCGATCACGTGATAGCTCCGTGGGTCACTGCCCAGCAACAACGAGAAGCCGGCAGGGAAACGAGCCACAAGCGATAATTACAGTAGTTAGACAATCAAGACTTGAACTGAGCACATGTGTAACATCCTACCTAACAACATAACTACATCAAATAACAATATAAAGCAATACATTTACGACTTAGCTATTATCGCAGATGTAAGCAATATAAAATTATATGAAAAGATAATAATTATATATATACATAATAATCATTGCAACCCATTCAGGGGTTGCAACAGGAACCACTGTTTGTGTGGGACTGAAACATTTGCAAAGGAATTATGCTATTCCCATCTGGTTCTGCTGGGGGCTACACTGGAATAAGACCACAGCATTTTAAAGAAATAGTCAGTCCACTTCTCGGGGAGATTTCAGAGACACTGCTTACAGAGATCGCAACGTTCGTTAACAGCTTCTTGGCTGGTCAGATTCCTGATGAAATTAAAACTTTCTTTTTAGGGGCATCACTTTGTGCCCTAAAAAAAAAGGATGTAGGAATTAGGCCAGTTGTCATGGCCAACGCTTTTCACTGCCTCATTTCCAAAGCTTCTGTCCGAAGTATACACACAGAGGCAGCCATGATGCTTCAGTCGAATCATCTTGGCTTTGGATTCCCTCCTGGAAGTGAATCAGCAGTTCATGCAACAAGGAAATATATCATCAACAGCCTACCTGAGGACAATGCAGTGGTAAAATTAGATTTCAAGAATGCATTTAATCTCCTGAAAAGAGACATGGTATTAACAGCTGCACAAGAACATTTCTCTGGTCTCTTCCTTTTTGTTTCAGCTGGATACAGCAAGAAATCAACGCTTTTGTTTGGAGTGCATGAAGTTTTATCATCAGAGGGTGTCCATCATTGGGATCCTCTTGCATCATTTCTCTGATGTATAGCGGTTAGGGAAATCATAGTCAGGCTGACCAGTGAGCTAAACATCTGGTACAAAAGACTCCCTCCTAGATGATCTTACACAGGTGATGACACGGGGACAGGAAATGGGACTCATCCTGAATCCGTTCGAATGTGATATCATCTCAATGAGATCAAAACTACGAGGAACATCAGTCATTGCCTTCACAAATAGCGTCTTGCTTGGAGCACCTCTGGGAAGTGATCCATTGACTCAATTCTCAGGAAGAAACTGGATGAGATGAGGAGGATGAAACAACGAAGAGTCAATCTTGACACCCATAATATCTAGTACCTTCTCACAAAGTGTTTGAGTCTGCCCAGGTTAACATATTAGCTAAGATGTGCACCTTCATATAATAACCTTATGCTGCATGAATACGACAGTATCCTGAAGTATATTTTTACGAAAGTACTCAACCTAGAAGAAGTGGGGACCGAGCTACACTTCCAGTCAGACTAGGAGGCATTGTTTTCTGCAGGGCATCACAGATTGCACTACCTTCTTTCCTGTCCTCGTGTGTTTCATCCAGTGGACTTGTAGCAGCGATTCTCCCTGAACAGTTTAGGGACAAGGTTGGAGTCCATGATGAAAAGTTCGTTGACAGAGCCACACTCTCGGAGATAACCTAACAGGCTCTAAAACCAGACCTGCGCCCACCAACAACTACAGTCTTACTGGGATGACCCAATAGTGGAGAATAAAGCCTCAATAGTGTTCCAGAGTGTTGCTGAAGAATAGAACCCACCTCCTTGCAGTGAGAGCTCCTCTTTCAGGAGACATTTTATTGGCTGTTTCCAACTCATTCCTTGGCACACACCTCGATCCACAGACTATCTGCACTGGTGTTACTCACTGAACACAGGTGTATTTATGGCAGTGAATCAGCAGACCGATTTAAGTAACATGTCTTGTGTGACGCATATCTGAGAAAAAGACTGCAAGGCATGAAGAGGTTAACAGCATCATCATGAGGAGCCTCACAACAGCCGGATACCCAGCAATAAGGGAGCTACACCAACTATGCAGATCGGATGGTAACTGTGGAAAATTACATTTATCTGGATGTAACTCATAAGGTACACACCAGTAAATGGTAACAAAGATTATTATTTATCAAAGTTACAGAGACAAGTAGTAATTTTTAGGGCACCTAGGTCGCAAAAAATGTCCCCCTTCAATACCTACCATTTATCTCTCCACAAGTTGCTCTAGACCTATATTAATTACAAATGAAATGTACATCACCAGGAATTCTGGTAAAATTATTATAAATTTATGGACTGTATGTTAAAATTAATAAATGATTACATATACACATTTATATAACAGAGGGAGAATTTATAATCATAACACTCACCAATTTGTCTGGAGATTAATGTGTATCATGTACAGAACACCCCCCTTCGTCTAAATTTATGAAAAATTTACTGGCCAGAATTTAACATAAACAGATTTATCTGAGGTTCCTGTTTTCATCTAATTACGGAGTCCTGTCCAGTCGCCTGATTTCTCACGGTATGCAGGACTGTAATTCCAACAATTTCGGCTCCTATTTGAGAGGTGTAAGCCCAATTTGACATCTAGAGTGACGAAAATTCTTCCTATTTTCCCTAACGTTTCTCTCGACTCATTCAAAAAATGGCGACGACTCTCTGCTTGTCCGCGCAGGCGCAGAGCTTCTCTGTCCATTCTCTTATTTAAAATGCACTCAACAGAACAATAGTAACGTATTAATCAGGTTTATTTACACAGAAAAATTTTGGGGGGGAAATTATTTTCCACACTGTGGCCGGGCGGAGGTCATTGCTAAACGACTCAAATTACTCCTTCCTTCAGGAGACGATTCCAGCCGGTTCTGGTTTGATTGGCTGTTCTCCTAGTAGGTCTTACTATGATTTCATCTTCCTGCATCACTTGGTCAGCATTATCTTCAATATCACTCGTGTCACTTTCCCTTAGATTTTCATTTACGTTTGAATACCATTTAATTCTAAGGGAATCAATTTATTAATTGTGCATAAACTTTCCTGGCCACAACACAACACTTTGACATTCCGGACAACACCTTGTGCATCTGGGTACAATGTCAATACTTTGCCCAGAGGCCACAATGTTCGATGTTGTTCAGTGTCAATTAACACAATGTCACCTAATTGATTGTTCTGTCGATTCACTGCCTCTGTCGCACCATAAAAGTGTTCACGTAGTGTAAGAAGATATTCCTTATGCCACACATTGGACCAATGATCAATTACTTTATTTAACATTTTAAATTTATCACACAACACTGCCGCATCATTGTAATCTTCATCACTTTCTTCCAGATTATCTCTATAGACAGGGGCAGCTTCCAATTTCCTTCCACATATTAGGTGAGAAGGTGTTAATACATCTGCATCAGGTGTATCACTCATGTACGAGAGAGGCCTATTATTTATCCAATTCTCCGCCTCCACTAACACTGCACGGAATTCTTCCAAATTAATTCTCTTCCAGTGTAATACTTTACGGAGACACCTCTTCACTGTGCCTATCAGTCTTTTGTACAGCCCCCCCTGCCAAGGGGCTCTAGGAGTAATAAATTTCCAGGTACACCCTCGTTGAGTTAACAGAGATTGAACATCGTTACTATTATTTAATTCTATTAAGTGTTGAGCACCTGCTACAAAATTTGTGGCATTATCCGAAATCATCAATCTCGGACAGGATCTCCTAGCTGCAAATTTTCGAAACAGCTGTATAAACTGTTCTGCAGACAAGTCCTGAGCCACTTCTAAATGAACTGCCATAGTAGCAGTACAGGTGAACAAGCATACATACACTTTCAGTGGAACACCAGCAGAAGTACCTGTTAAAATTATTGGACCACTATAGTCTACACCTGTTACATCAAATGGTTTCATTAATTGTACACGCTCCTTTGGCAATGGTGGAGGACCTGGGTACATATAAGATCTGGCATCAACACGGCGACATATTACACAAGATTTAATCACCCTTTTTACACTTTGCCGTCCTTGTGGGATCCAAAAGGTTTCCCTAATACAATTTAAGGTATCTTGTACCCCACCATGCATTACATTTTTATGGGCATTTAAAACAATTAAATTTGTTAGATGATGGGTTTTGGGCAGTAAGATAGGGTGTTTAGCATAATCACCCAATTCAGCATTTTGTAGCCTACCTCTACACCTAATTACATTGTTCTCTAAATACAGCCCCTATTTCTCTATTATGTAACCTTTCACAATTTTTCTTTCCATCATCAATTTAATCTCATTTCCATAGATTTCTTCTTGTACCCTCTTTATCCAATATTCAAGAGGATGTGAAAACTTATATGAGATATTTATCTTGTTTAGAAATTTAAACACCAACTTAGTTACATTGATTAATTTGGATAAAGAAGAGTACCTATTTATATCAATGGCTAAGGAAGGACAAACTATTAGAATGGTGGTCACAGTAATTTCAACAGGAGCAATATTCGCCTTTTGTACAGGCCAATTAGCTTTATTTACCAACCAGCTCGGTCCTTTAAACCATGATACAGCATTTACAAATTTAGCATAAGGTAAACCTCGAGACAAGAAATCAGCTGGATTCTCCTCACCAGGTATATGATTAAATGTTAACATAAGCTGACCCAAACTATTATACTTATCTTGCATCTGATTAATTTCAGTAACTCTGTTTTGTACGTACACGATTTTACTGTTTCCATTACGAATCAATTGTAAGGATACCTCATTATCAGACCAAATTAAAATGTCACTAATATTTATCTCCTGCAATTTATTTCTTATATAATTAACTAATTTGACACCTACATAAATGGCTGTTTATTCCAACTGAGGTAAGGTACGTGATTTAATTGGAGACACTTTAGCCTTAGACATAACAAGAGAAATAACACTATTACATTGAAGGTAAGCAACTGCTCCATATGCCAATTTTGAAGCATCGCAAAAAATGTGGAGTATATTTTTTCCATCTGGATTGGCCACCTGGCGTAGGAACTCCAACATTGGAATTTTTTCATAATCACCAATTAATTCATCCCACCTGTTAATGAATTCCTCAGGTAGAGTTTCATCCCAAGCACATTTAAGCTTCCATGCTTCTTGTATTAATAATTTCCCTCTTATAGTAAGGGGTGACACTAAGCCTAGTGGATCAAAACATTTGGAAACTTCAGCAAGCAAGATTCTCTTAGTTAATTTATTGGGCATACTGTAATTATTAGGTTTGAACATTAACAAATCTCTCTCAGTATCCCAAGTTAATCCCAATACATTACTAAATTTTGGCACTTCATCCCCAGGATAATCTTTACTTATTTTGTCCTTTAATTTGGACGAATTACTATTCCATTCCCTCAGAGGCATATTTGCACTTTGCATTATTTTATTAGCCTCTCCATAAGTCATTAACAGTTCCTCTTCAGTTGACGTCACACCCAGGAAATTGTCCACATAAAATTGTTTGCTCATTACTTTACTCAATGGACTTCCCATACGTTTAAGGTGTGCATTTATCATTGCTTGAAGTAGGAAAGGACTGGATGTAGCACCAAATAATACGCTCCTAAAGCGAAAGGTTTTCAGAGGGCTAAGTGGGTCACTAGGATTATCAGGCCATAAGAAGCGGGTACAATCCTGGTCAGCCTCTTGTAAACCCACTCTTAGGAAAGCTTTACTTATGTCAGCCGTAAAGGCATAATTCTTCGCCCTGAAATTTAATAAGGTATCTCGTAATTTTTCCGTCAACGACGGACCTGTCATCAAGCAGTCATTTAAACTAGGTACATTTTTGTTACTCCTGGCACTACAATTAAACACAATTCTCAAAGGAGTGGTCTTAGAATCCTTCTTCACTCCGTGATGTGGCAAATAGTGACATTAAATTTTGGCTTGCTCAGGAGGTACCTCTTCTATAAATTTATTAACTAACTGTTCAGTAATTATATCATTATAGGCAGTAAACAATTCTGGTGTCTTACTCAGTTCGTGGAGCTGAGCCTTTAATTGTCCATATGCCATTCTGTAATTAGTGGGCAATTCTGGATGGTCCAGTCTCCACAGAAGTCGTACCCAGTATTATCCAGATTCAAATTTTACATCTCTCAGGTATTGTTCCTGAGTAAAAGAATCGTCTGGACTTTCTTCATTTACATTTATTCCAATGCTGTCTAATTCCCACAATTTATGCACTGGCTCAACACCATCCTCTATGAAAGAATTATACTGGGGTACGATTTCATGAGTAAGACACACAGTTATGGTATTGGCAGTTTCGTCTAGTCATGAATTATTATTACGAGGAATCCTACCATACATTACATGGCCTCCTGCAGTCTTCAAAAGGGTGACACCACATTTCTTTACCATACCCTTTACAAAGGAGGCATAATAGTCACTACCTATCAAAATATTTATTGGGCCTACAGAATCATCACTTACACCAGAAGGTGCTAAATTTACATTATGTGAAAGTTTTTCTGTAGCTTTACTAAGCCCTACTGTAGATATTTTCTCTGGAAGTCTATCTACAATTACTGCATTAACACGTTTTTTCTCATTGCCCAACCTGACAGTTACATAAACAGTGTCATACAATTGAGACCTTTTATCTGAGAGAAAACCAGATAATTTTAGAGTTGTAGGATCTCCCATCTGTACTTTCATACCATCAAGACATTTACGTTTTATGAAAGTACGCTGGGATCCCTGGTCTAATAATGCAGTTACATTTTTTGATTTATGCCTTTTATCATCAATTTTTACCTGTAACACAGGTAAGGCTACTTCAGCAAACCCATCATTATTAACATTAGAAGCAATTTTTACAATAGCCACTGTTGTGTCAGGATTGTCAATATTATCATTATTATCAACAACATCATATACATCCTTACACATGACTATATGGTGTCTTCCTTTGTGACATTGATAACAGTTGTTTAAGTTGGCATGACAATCCTTTACATTGTGATTACCTAAACATCTGATACACCTGTCAAGTTCTTCCAATCTTTCAACTTTATCATTCCATGAATTGTATGCACTACAATTCTTAGAAAAATGATTACCCTTGCAGAAAAGACAATCTCTCTTTTCTTTGACTGGTTTCTTATTAACTGGGCTACTCTCAGGAGGGTACTTATTCTTCTTACCTTGTGGGGAATCATTATTTTTGATTCCTGCTTCTTGATATGCACCTATGCAACTCTTTTTAGGAAATTAATTTTGATTACTGCCATTGGGATAATTTTTCCCTTTGTGAAACTTGACAGATACCTCAGAGTTATTATGTGTTGCATCTTTAAACTGAGTTGGTTGGCTGATTTGCAACTGAACAATTAATTCTTGTAGACCTAGTCTTATTTCCTCCAGACCAAAATAACCTTTGTGATACTTGTTCGAGAATCTTTCAAGTGTTTTACAGCTTAATTTATTCTGTACCATGGCACTCAATAACCAGTCTGATTCCTTCAGATTATATTTATTACTTAACTAAAGTTTTGAGAGTGCTCTCCAGTTTAACTCTAAACTGCTGTAAACCTTTGTAAGTGTGATCTGGAGATTTTAAATTAACAATGATATTCACTAGATCCAACCTACTTTGTTCTATATTACCATAAGTGACTTTCAACAAGTCAACTGCTTCCTTGTAAGAGTCATCTACATTGGGAAAGGCTTGTATGAGTATGTGAGCATCTCCTCTTACCTGTCCTTTGAGGTAAAATAATTTAGTTACACAGGCTAGGTCACTCCTATCATGCACAGCTGCTTTAAAAATAGACCAAAACTCCTCCCAATTTTCTCCAGGATTAAATACAGGTAAACATAATTCTGGGAGTTTTGGCAAAGACATCTTATTTGTTGGAACATATTTATTAACTGCCTGGTTTACACATTTTAATTTATTCAAAGCCTGACTTTTACAAGAAAGAATCTTTTCCTCTAATTCATAATACTGGTTAATCATAAGATTTACTTTAGTCTCATCTACACAGTTTACTAACAAATCTTCTTCATATTTGTTGTAATATAATTTGTATGAATCATATCTATTCCCTAAAGCATCCAAATACAATTTTAAATCATCAGCATTCACAGTATCTTGATTCATTATTTTTCATGATTTTTTTTCTCTATACTCCATGTATTTGTCTTCTACATTAATTTCCTCATTTTCACCCATGGTGCAATGTATTAAATTAATAACATAAACAGTGTTATTAAATTAATAACACTGATTATGTACTTAATTATGCACTTCATAAAGGTAAATATTACAACTTACCTTTGAATAAATCCTAGCTTCTTGAGCTTAGCAATTACATGTAAGAAAATTATAATATAAATTTTAAATACACATTAATACAAATCTTAGCCAGACTTGGCTTATCAAAATTAATATTACACAAATACACTAATATAAATCCTAGCCACTTTGGCTTAGCAAAATTAATATTATACACATTACTATAAATCTTAGCCAGGCTTGGCAAAATTAATATTGTAATAATTATAATCCACTACACATTAAGTAAATTTGTGGACCTAACATCCACTTCCTTCTGTCATTTCATATATAATTATTAAGTAATTAACTAAATGATTTCACTAATTACATCCAGTTCAAAGAAGGACCAATAGGCAACTAAATTGTGGAAAATTACATTTATCTGGATGTAACTCATAAGGTACATACCAGTAAATGGTAACAAAGATAATTATTATTTATCAAAGTTACAGAGACAAGTAGGAATTTTTAGGGCACCTAGGTCGCAAAAAAATGTGCCCCTTCAATACCTACCATCTATCTCTCCACAAGTTGCTCTAGACCTATATTAATTACAAATGAAATGTACATCACCAGGAATTCTGGTAAAATTATTATAAATTTATTGACTGTATGTTAAAATTAATAAATGATTACATATACACATTATATAACAGAGGGAGAATTTATAATCATAACACTCACCAATTTGTCTGGAGATTAATGTGTATCATGTACAGAACACCCCCCTTCGTCTAAATTTATGAAAAATTTACTGGCCAGAATTTAACATAAACAGACTTATCTGAGGTTCCTGTTTTCATCTAATTACGGAGTCCTGTCCAGTCGCCTGATTTGTCACGGTATGCAGGACTGTAATTCCAACAATTTCGGCTCCTATTTGAGAGGTGTAAGCCCAATATCACCTCTAGAGCGACAAAAATTTTTCCTATATTCCCTAACATTTCTCTCGACTCATTCAAAAAATGGCGACGACTCTCTGCTTGCCCGCGCAGGAGCAGAGCTTCCCTGTCCATTCTCTTATTTAAAATGCACTCAACAGAACAATAGTAACGTATTAATCAGGCTTATTTACACAGCATAATTTTTTTGGGGGAATTATTTTCCACAGTAACCAAAAGCACCCAGATGGTATCACCTTTTAAGCCTGGACAGACGGCAAGCAGGTGATGTGGGACTACACTTGTGTATCTACATTGGCTGATACCTTTTTTCATTACCTCAGGGAGGAAGGAGGAGCAGCTGCCAGCTTCAGGGAGTCCCAGAAGTCTAGAAATTACGATGAACTTGTCCCTCATTATATGTTAGTTCACATAGGCTCGGAGACTTTTCAGAGTAACTAGGGATCTTAGGGCAGCTAGTTTTCTGTGCCAGCGACTCAGCACTGCGGTTCAGAGGGGTAATGCTTGCTGTATCCTGGGTACTCACCCCAGCTCTGAGGAGCTGGATGAGATTTTTGCATTGTAATTTGTGATAAACATGTAACAATATACACTTGAAATATATCTCTCAAACCTCATGTACTGTATATGTCGTCTTTGTAGCAGCAATGTAGCTTTAAAATATTGCGTACCATATTATGTAATAAAATCTACCTATTTGTTAAAAAAATATAAAATGGGGTTGTAGGGGAAGTGGAATATTTAAATGGCTTCGGGATAAAATCCAAATATTCTTCCTCGAAGCCTTTCTATCTACTTCTCCGAGGCTGTGGATCCCACAATTTGCACTAGAGGTGGACCCATCCTTTATATTTTACGACTATCGTAAAATATAAAATTATATATACTGTTGGCGTAATAATACGCCAACAGTATTTAAAATCATGATATGAAAAAATGAACACAGGAGAAGGCAAGAAATTTGTTACATATATAAATCGTCAATTATTACGGCATCAACTATTTAAAATACATTGATCAAGCTTGACAGCTAAAAAAAAATCACCAAGTAATGCTATTGAAATTAAATCTTCGTACAAACGATCCTTTCACTACAAAAACTTCTAAACTCTTTAGTCAACTTAACACAGTTGATCTGTGCGTTTTTTAATTCTTCTTGGGGTTCTAAACAGTATTCATTCTCTTCAACTCTGAATGAAAGAATACAACATAAGCTTAGTGCAGTGCATTCATTTAAACGTAAAGCTTTAAAATTTATACGACAATAACTGGTAAGTTTTAGGCTCATCTGTACTATATAAAAGTCCTAATTCTGGCGTACCTAGTATGTACGGTCACCGGAAAAATGCTCTGCTTGATCCCCCTTCCTCTGTTTTATTACAAATATAGTTAATGTAGTGACCTCTAAGAAACACAGAATCGTTTAATTTTCATGAAAAAATCATGCTGCCAAAATGCTCACGTATAAAATATTTTAGCACATAGAAATCTGTCTTAATTTTTGCAAAATAATTAATAAAAATGACTTATTATTCTCTCTCAAGAAGTGCAGAAGGACCAGAAAGAAGTAGTGTGTGAGACTCCCTTCACTCTAGTAGGAGACATGTGCCTCTCCCTCGTCACTCATCAGGAGTCCACCTGGCAGGAGGCTGAGGTAGTGTGCAACCTCCTGGGAGGAGACTTGGCTAGCATCAACGACATTGAGAACTTGAGAAGCATTTATCTTTATTTGCACGGCGTAGGTAAGTATTCTTACGCCATTATAATTGTGCTAACACAAAAAAATAATTGCAGATGGTGGGTGCCTCTGAGCTAATTTCATTCAAATCCCCGTTTGGTATACTAGCCTTCACGAGCTAGTACATCAAACGGGGATTTGAATGAAATTAGCTCAGAGGCACCCACACCACCGTATGTCCTCGGATCAAGGTAAAATACCTAGCTCTGCTGGGTGCTTGATTATTGTGTGATCCTGTGGGTTAGAGCGTCATGTGGATTTTGCTCACCATGAGGAGGGCCAAAAAGACACGGGTTCGAATCCTCGGCTAGTCGCAGTGCTGTTATTCATTCAATATCACTCGTTTGTGGTTACAATAATATAAAATACTGCTCGTGCAGGCTAGTACACCAAACGGAGATTTGAATGAAAATAGCTTAGAGGCACCCACATCAGCGTATGTCCTTGGATCAAGGTAAAACACCTAGCTACTTCTGGATCTTGATTCTTGTAGGATTGCATGGTCCTGTAGGTTATAGCGTCATGTGGTTTTCGCTCACCATGAGGCGGGCCAAAACGACATGGGTTCAAATCCTCGGCTAGTCGCAGTGTTGTTATTGACATGTATATCCATGGGGAAGTGGAACAGAATTCTTCCTCCGTAAGCCATGCGTGTCGTAAGAGGCAACTAAAATGCCGGGAACAAGGGGTTAGTAACCCCTTCTCCTGTATACATTACTAGAGTTAAAAAGAGTACTCCTCTTTTTCTTTCTGGGCCACCCTGGTTTGGTAGCCCAAAATATCGCAAACCCAGCGATACAGGGTGTAAAACAACCACAGGAGCAGTAGAATGATAGCTCTAGGCCTTTCGTGTTGCAACCAACACATCAGGAGCTTGCAAAGTTGCAGAAAATAGGAGGATATCAAAGCAAATACACTTCAGTGAAGACATCCTTTGGAATTGTATTTGCTTGGATATTCTTCTCTTTTCTGCAATTTTGTAAGCTCCTGACGACGTGTTGATAGCAACACGAAAGGCGTAGACCTATAATTCTACTCCCCCTGTGGCTGTTTTGGAGATGGTGCAACATCCCTCCAATGAAAAGCAGGGGTGCTACCAACACGATAAGAGACAACACAATAAGTGTCAGGGGCTCAAGACTGTTCAGCTGCCTCCCAGCATACATCAGGGGAATTACCAATAGACCCTTGGCTGTCTTCAAGCAGGCACTGGACAGGCATCTAAAGTCAGTACCTGACCAGTCCGGCTGTGACTCGTGCGGCCAGCAGTAACAGCCTGGTTGATCAGGCCCTGATCCACCATGAGACCTGCTCACAGACCGGGCCACAGGGGCGTTGACCCCCAGAACTCTCTCTAGGTATATATATATATAGATATATATATATATATATATATATATATATATATATATATATATATATATATATATATATATATATATATATATATATATGGATCTTGATTCTTGTAGGATTGCATGGTCCTACACCTGGCGGATACTTTACAACACCTGACATTTTTATAATAATGTAGGTATATAATTAGTCAACCAATCAATCAATCAAGTTTATTCTCTATAAGGGTTACAATGCAGGGTTTACAGGTTTTGGGTATTGTGTGGTTTACATGTTATAAAATACTAATTACAGAGGGGGCCACTAGGACACCTAGCATGGCTAGGCATTTCGAGCAGACTTAGATTAATTCTTATCATTAAATTCTTACAGATTATTGTATTAAGGCTAAGTGACTACATCATAATTTGTGAGTTTAGCAATGTGAATGCTTTTGTTTTGGCACAATACAAAGTGTCTATATTGGAGTATCATAGGCAAACTTATGACTAGTTAGGATTCATTATTTTAAGATTAAGATTAGTATTTCTGTGTTTATAGTCAGTGGGTGAGTGAGTGTAATTGTGAACCACCAGGTGGTTATCATGTAGTTAGTTGACGGGGTGTATCAAGGAGATAAGATGTTTTTTAACTGTAGTTTTGAAGGTGATGAATGTGTCTGCAGTTCTAGAGTTTTCAGGTAGGGTGTTCCAGATTTTAGGTCTTTTGAAATACATTGAATATTTTTAAAGGTTTAGTCGAACTCGGGGAATGTCATAGAGATGTTTGTGTCTGGTGTTATGCCTATGGGTTCTGTCACAACTATCAAGAAAGAGTTTTAGGTCAAGGTTAATATTGGAATTTAAGGTCCTGTAGATATAGATTGCACAGTAGTATGTGTGGATGTTCTGAACAGGGAGTAAGTTTACATCTATTAAGAGTGGGGGGGGTGCTGCCAGGGATGGGATTTAGTGATTATTCTTACTGCGGCTTTTTTTGGGTTATTATTGGCTTTAGGTGTGTTGCTGCAATTGATCCCCAAGCACAGATAGCATAGGTGAGGTATGGATAAATAAGTGAATGGTATGGTGTGACAAGAGCAGTTTGCAGCACGTAGTATCGTATCTTGGAGAGGATCCCCACCGTTTTGGATACTTTTTTTGTTATATGTTGGATATGGGTGCTGAAAGTTAGGTTGTTCTCGAGGTATAGGCCTAGGAATTTGCCCTCATTATGTCTGGCAATTAGAGTGTTGTCGATCTTAATGTTAAGTTGCGCAACACCTGCTCTGCTACCAAACATAATATAGTAGGTTTTGTCAGTGTTAAGTGTAAGTTTATTGGCTGTCATCCAAGTCGATATTTTGAGCAGCTCCTCGTTAACAATGGTGTTGAGGGTGGCAAAATTAGGGTGAGAGATGACATAAGTCGTGTCGTCAGCAAAGAGAATGGGTTTCAGGTGTTGGGATACGTTTCGAATATCATTGATGTAAATGAGGAAGAGCAGGGGTCCGAGAACACTTCCCTGCGGAACTCCAGTATCAAGTGGCCGTATTGATGAGGCTGTGTCTTTAGTGGTTTTTAATGGTGACATACTGATACCTATTAGAAAGGTAGGATTTGAAATATGCAAGCGCATGGCCTCTTATACCATAGTGGTCAAGTTTGTGGAGTAGAATGTCGTGGTCAACTGTGTCAAACGCTTTTCTTAGGTCACTAAAAATTCCTAGCAGATGTTTCTTATTTTTCAATGCTGTGTAAAGCAGATCTAGCATTTTTATGATTGCATCGTTAGTGCTTTTATTTTTCCTGAATCCAAACTGGCAGGAGTTGAGTATGTTTTGTGCCGTTATAAGGCTCTATGAAACGCGGCTTAAATTCTACCTAAGGATTAAGATGAATTTAAATTGCCTAATGTATCTTAAATTATTCTCAAATTTTATTAATTATAAATTAATCTAATTTTCATAATTCTAAAACAATATTCATATTATTTTCAAAACTATTTTTTATGAAAGTTGGCTTTATTATTTTTTTCTGGACAATGTACTTGCTTTTAGGGTTAATATCTTTGACATGAATAATACCTGGAGTTTACCTGGAGAGGGTTTCGGGGGTCAACGCCCCAGCAGCCCGGTCTGTGACCAGGCCTCATGGTGGATCAGGGTCTGACCAACCAGGCTGTTACTGTTGACCACACGCAAACTGATGTACGAAGCACAGCCAGGCTGGTCAGTTACTGACTTAAGGTGCCTGTCCGGTGCCTTCTTGAAGACAGTCAGGGGTCTGTTGGTAATCCCCCTTATGTATGCTGGGAGGCAGTTGAACAGTCTCGGGCCCCTGACACTCAATGTTGTCTCTTAACCTGCTAGTGGCGCCTCTGCTTGTCATTGGGTGGATGCTGCATCGTTTGCCGAGTCATTTGTTTTTATAGAGAGTGATTTTCGTGTGCAAATTTGGTACTAATCCCTCTAGGATTTTCCCGTTCTAGGGAGTACAGGTTGAGAAACTTCAAGCGTTCCCTAATAAAGGTGTTTTATCTCACTTATGTGCACCATGAAGGTTCTCTGTACATTTTCTAGGTCAGCCTTGAAAGGTGGTGTTAGTGTGCAGCAATATTCCAGCCTAGACAAAACAAGTGACCTGAAGAGTGTCATCATGGGCTTGGCATCCCTAGTTTTGAAGGTTCTCATTATTCATCCTGTCATTCTTCTAGAAGAGAAGATTGCTTCAATGTTGTGGTTTTTGAAAGTTATATCCTCTGACATTATCACTTCCATGTATTTTACATTAGTTTATCGCTCTCATATGGTTGGAATTTATTTTATACTCCGATATAGTTTTAATTTCCTCACGTTTTCGAAATCAGAGTAGTTGATATTCCTCATCACTGAACTTCATATTGTTTTCTGCTGCCCATTTAAAGATTTGGTTGATGTCCGCCTGGAGTCTTGCAGTGTCTTGAATGGAAGACACTCTCCTCTAAATTCGGGTGTCATATGCAAAGGAAGACACAGCGCTGTGGCTTACATCCCTGTCTATGTCAGATATGAGGACGAGTAACAGGATGGGAGCAAGGTCTATTGTATTCTCCAATCTTGTTGACTATTATTTCCTGGTTTAAGGTGAATTTGGCGCAGAGATTTAAAAGTTCATGTTTTCATCTGACCTGCCTCCTGGGGTTATCTCTGCTACTGCATTATTTGCTACATTCCTCCATTTTAGATGCCTTAAGTTGAAATCCGCAAGGAGCAAGACGTTGTGGGCAGCAGCTGGTAGATTTTCCGGACAATGATCAATTTTTATAAGTTGTTCCTGGAATTGTTGGGAAGTTGCATCCAGACGCTTGTATACAGCCAAATGACCTTGTTTTGGAACTCGAACATTACTGCTAAAATTTCAACTACATCATTTGAGGCAATTAGTAGTTCCGAGCATATCAGTGACTCTGTGACATACAGGCCAACCTCCTCCTCCTCCCCCACCCCCCATCCTTTTTGCCTGTTCACTCTGTCGCATCTGTGTAGGTTGTAACCCAGGGACCCATATTTCATTGTCGAGGTGATCCTTTATGTGGGTCTCTGTGAAAACCGCAAACATTGCATTTGACTCTGTAACTATTCCATGGATGAAAGGTATTTTGTTGTTAGTTGCTGGCTTTAGACCCTGTATATTTGCAAAGGTGAATGTCGTTTTATTGATGGTATGCGGGGGTCTTTTTTTCCTGGCACTAATTTCTGTTGTTTTAGAGTGGAGGCCACTGACTGTGATTCTGCTCCAGAAATGATCGGACTTGGTATGTGATTTCTGTCACTTCCTGCCAACTTTTTTTTTCTTCCTGATACTAAAAAAAAAACTCTCTCTCTCTGGAGTGGTTGTCGCTTCCCAGGTTTTCACATGGTATGGATGTTCTGTATCTTGTCCCCTTTAGGTGGTGTGCCTGAACTGAAGAGTGTCACATTTCAGAGTGGAAAAACTTACAGGAAGAAAGATTGCATTTTCCTGTTGTAATATGGGCATGGCATTTTCTGGGGTGATCAAAGTTGCACAGTGTCATCAGCAAAGAGCAGCTGTGACAACTCCCACTTTGTGTGTGATTCTCTATCTTTTAACTCCACGCCTCTTGCCAAGACCCTCGCATTTACTTCTCTTACAACCCCATCTATAAATATATTAAACAACAACGGTGACATCACACATCCCTGTCTAAGGCCTACTTTTACTGGGAAATAATTTCCCTCTTTCCTACATACTCTAACTTGAGCCTCACTATCCTCATAAAAACTCTTCACTGCTTTCAGTAACCTACCTCCTACACCATACACTTGCAACATCTGTCACATTGCCCCCCTATCCACCCTGTCATACGCCTTTTCCAAATCCATAAATGCCACAAAGACCTCTTTAGCCTTATCTAAATACTGTTCACTTATATGTTTCACTGTAAACACCTGGTCCACACACCCCCTACCTTTCCTAAAGCCTCCTTGTTCATCTGCTATCCTATTCTCCGTCTTACTCTTAATTCTTTAAATAATAACTCTACCATACACTTTACCAGGTATACTCAGCAGACTTATCCCCCTATAATTTTTGCACTCTCTTTTATCCCCTTTGCCTTTATACAAAGGAACTATGCATGCTCTCTGTCAATCCATAGGTACCTTACCCTCTTCCATACATTTATTAAATAATTGCACCAACCACTCCAAAACTATATCCCCACCTGCTTTTAACATTTCTATCTTTATCCCATCAATCCCGGCTGCCTTACCCCTTTTCATTTTACCTACTGCCTCACGAACTTCCCCCACACTCACAACTGGCTCTTCCTCACTCCTACAAGATGTTATTCCTCCTTGTCCTATACACGAAATCACAGCTTCCCTATCTTCATCAACATTTAACAATTCCTCAAAATATTCCCTCCATCTTCCCAATACCTCTAACTCTCCATTTAATAACTCTCCTCTCCTATTTTTAACTGACAAATCCATTTGTTCTCTAGGCTTTCTTAACTTGTTAATCTCACTCCAAAACTTTTTCTTATTTTCAACAAAATTTGTTGATAACATCTCACCCACTCTCTCATTTGCTCTCTTTTTACATTGCTTCACCACTCTCTTAACCTCTCTCTTTTTCTCCATATACTCGTCCCTCCTTGCATCACTTCTACTTTGTAAAAACTTCTCATATGCTAACTTTTTCTCCCTTACTACTCTCTTTACATCATCATTCCACCAATCGCTCCTCTTCCCTCCCGCACCCACTTTCCTGTAACCACAAACTTCTGCTGAACACTCTAACACTACATTTTTAAACCTACCCCATACCTCTTCGACCCCATTGCCTATGCTGTCATTAGCCCATCTATCCTCCAATAGCTGTTTATATCTTACCCTAACTTCCTCCTCTTTTAGTTTATAAACCTTCACCTCTCTCTTCCCTGATGCTTCTATTCTCCTTGTATCCCATCTACCTTTTACTCTCAGTGTAGCTACAACTAGAAAGTGATATGATATATCTGTGGCCCCTCTATAAACATGTACATCCTGAAGTCTACTCAACAGTCTTTTATCTACCAATACATAATCCAACAAACTACTGTCATTTCGCCCTACATCATATCTTGTATACTTATTTATCCTCTTTTTCTTAAAATATGTATTACCTATAACTAAACCCCTTTCTATACAAAGTTCAATCAAAGGGCTCCCATTATCATTTACACCTGGCACCCCAAACTTACCTACCACACCCTCTCTAAAAGTTTCTCCTACTTTAGCGTTCAGGTCACCTACCACAATTACTCTCTCACTTGGTTCAAAGGCTCCTATACATTCACTTAACATCTCCCAAAATCTCTCTCTCTCCTCTGCATTCCTCTCTTCTCCAGGTGCATACACGCTTATTATGACCCACTTCTCGCATCCAACCTTTACTTTAATCCACATAATTCTTGAATTTACACATTCATATTCTCTTTTCTCCTTCCATAACTGATCATTTAACATTACTGCTACCCCTTCCTTTGCTCTAACTCTCTCAGATACTCCAGATTTAATCCCATTTATTTCCCCCCACTGAAACTCCCCTACCCCCTTCAGCTTTGTTTTGCTTAGGGCCAGGACATCCAACTTCTTTTCATTCATAACATCAGCAATCATCTGTTTCTTGTCATCCGCACTACATCCACGCACATTTAAGCATCCCAGTTTTATAAAGATTTTCTTCTTCTCTTTTTTAGTAAATGGCTACAGGAGAAGTGGTTACCAGCCAATTGCTCCCGGCATTTTAGTCGCCTCATACGACACGCATGGCTTACGGAGGAAAGATTCTTTTCCACTTCCCCATGGACAATAGAAGAAATAAAGAAGAACAAGAGCTATTTAGAAAAAGGAGAAAAACCTCAATGTATGTATATATATATATATATATGCATGTGCGTGTCTGTGAAGTGTGACCAAAGTGTAAGTAGGAGTAGCAAGATATCCCTGTTATCTAGCGTGTTTATGAGACAGAAAAAGAAACCAGCAATCCTACCATCATGCAAAACAGTTACAGGTTTCTGTTTCACAGTCATCTGGCAGGACGGTAGTACTTCCCTGGGTGGTTGCTGTCTACCAACCTACTACCTGTTGGTTTGTAACTTTGGATTTTGCATGTCCTTGTCTACACCTGTTTCCCCACTAGGGCTCCTGTCTCCCTCAAGGCCACCAACTTCTTACAGGTACTGCCTACCACAACAGCATCTGCACCAGAGGCGATAGCACCATCTGGTCTAGTCCTTTTATTTTCCCATCTGTTATAGAATGCAGTCAGGTTTTCATGTATCCGTCTTTTAATACCGATGTGATTTCTTCCACGGTTGATTCTCATTTGGGCACACCCAAAAACACTTCCCTGGATTAATATCTCTTGTTGATGATTCTTGAATATCTGCACAAGATGCATGGAACCATTTCCCACAGAAGATGCACGTAATCAATGCAGAAGCCTGTTTGTTGCTGCAGTTGCAGACTACACAGAGTTATATGATGTGATTTTTGGTTACTGTACTATATATTCTACTAATAACCTCCTTAAAGTTTAGATCTGTCTATTTATATGTGTTTCTATTTGTATTTGTACGTGAATGTGTATGAAACAGTCTTACCTCTCCTAGTAGTAACTGTTTAGGTGTTTGATAAGGGCGCCTAAAAACCCCGTCAGCTTATGAATCTGGTCAAAGGATCACTTCTTCGAATCTGGTTAGGTGTTAATAGCACCTAGAGACTATCAGCTCTTGAATCCGGTCAATGATTCACTTATTTTTTTGAATAAACAGAGCATTAGAATCTTGTCCACTTCTAATGCTATATCTATGTTCTTTTAATCTTAGTCCAAGACTATTACCAGTTTGACTGTAATAAACTTTGTCCCACATTTTACAATGAATCTTGGAGTTGCAGCCATCAACGTTTTTGGGGGCATTTTTTATCAGTTTTTTTTTTTACTGTATTCAAATTTTTAAATACAACATTGATATTTTAATTCAGAAGTAGAGAAGACATATCAACCAAGTTTTCATGGTAAGGGAAAACCAACATATTTTGAGCTGAATAAGGTTGGTTGTCCCTTTTTGAATTGTAAAAAGTATTTCTAGCAATTTTAAAATTTATCATTTAAGCTTCTCGGATCTTTTAGATAACTAGCTATTTCAAAAATTTTTGCGATTTCTTCTTCTATGAAATCTGGGCTGAAAATACACAAAGCTCTCACAAACATTGAATAGATTACAGACAGTTTAACTCTATCCTGATGTGAAGAATAATAGTGTACAAAGGAACATTGATTTGATGGCTTTCTGTAAATTTTAAATTTAAAATCAATGTTATTTTGTTCAATTTAAAATCAAGCTATTTTGCTCAAACTCATCAGAAAAAAAAAAAAATTTATGGAATGAGCTAGACTATTTAATTTAACAAAGAAATGGTTTGTATCTATATTCTCAGGCCCCCTCAAGGAAGGTTCCTTGATGTTGGTGAGGGGCTCTTGATTTAGGGAATTGGATCTGTGCTCCAGTTCCCCGAATTAAGCCTGAATGCCTTCCACATCCCCCCCCCCAGGCGCTGTATAATCCTCCGGGTTTAGCGCTTCCCCCTTGATTATAATAATAATAATATATTCTCAGGCATTAGACACAAAACAGAATCAACATATCTGTACCACGTAGCTCTATAGAGAAGGATTTCCTTAACCAGTCTTGTTTCAAAATATTATAAGGTTTTAAATTTAAAATTTACAGAAAACTAACTGTCTGTATTCTCAGAAATGCTGACTGGTGTGTCTACAAGATTCCTTGTAAACTATATGATAAAGTTTATAACGGACAGAATGGTAAAAATCTTGACCTAAATAAAAGAAATAAATATAGCATCATAAGTGGTGTTGTGAAATGGTTTACCAGCTAAGGTTAAAGTTTAAATATAGTGGGAACTTATCTGGATAAGACAGCTGTCTCCGGCACAGCCGCCCCTGCAGGCGAGAAGTAACGGACTGAAATAAAGTATATTAGGTATGATTATAAATTACCCCTAGGGGGTGTTATGTCAACATATATCAGACACTGATGGCTGACAACACTTACTTGTGTGGACTCAAAGGTCCACTTATCACCGGGGTTTATGATAAGTGACTAACTCGCAACTTATACTCAACTGCGCAATCAATAGTAGTACATCACAAGTTAGTACACTTACCTGGGTATATGTATCTGACCCGTAGTTATGCCCGGATATCCAATGTGTTGTTTGAGGAATAGTGTTCTTTGAAGAAAGTCGCAACACTCGTTGTTACACTGTTCATTAATAGTTGTTCACACCATAATGTCACTAAAGAAACTGATCACACTTCTCTGTAAGTGTTTATTGAGATTCTTTTATGCAAAATGCGCAGAACAGTGTTCTTTGTTGGTTATCCCAGCACGTCAATGTCTCTCTCTCAGTAGAGTCAAAAATAATCTGACCTCACAGCTTCCTATGCCGCTGCAATGTCCCTAGAACATAAAGGAAAAGCTGACCTAGTACTTTTTGCTTCCTTGCCAAACTTCCTCCATGAAGCAAAGCAGAATGATTGATTCTTGCTGTCTTAAGCATAGACAACAATGTACACTATCTTTACCATGGTAATAAAGTGGGAGCAGGATTTTCCTTAATTGTCCTGCTAAGGTAAGAGATGGACTGTCTCTTATTAAACTACACTTTGCAACACTGGACTCTTGCAAGGAGCGGCGGTCGCTTGACCACGTCACATACTCGTATTGCATCTGGGATCAATTACTTGCTGTAGCAGTAAACAAGATGTTTGCCCCTTCTGAGAGGACTGGGCCCCTCAGGGCTGAAAGGGGCTGAAAGGGCTGAAGGGGACTGATACCCCCCTCCTGGAGAAAATTTCTCCACAATAGGTAATGACAAGGTAGGCAAGCTTGGTAATGGTACACTTGTTGTTGTTACAGGTGTTTGACCACTAGTTACAGTAGGTCTCTGTGACAGAGTTTTACGGTAGCCTGTACTCCTGTCCACCTTAATTGTTGATTAATAAAAGTATCCAAAACATTTTTAATTTCATCCTCAGATGGATCTGATTCAACAAACTCCTTTTCATAATCAGTATAGTCTGAATTAATTATTTTCAGACGTTGTGTAAGTAATTCAAATTTGACCTAAAGATCATCAAAATCTATGTTTGTATCTTGAGTTAATCCTATACAGACTGAAATTAGATTTTCTAATTGTGTAATCTTAGTCTGTAAAGACTGAAACTGAGTTTTCAAACAAGCCATTTTAATGGTATACTGAAAATTCTAGCATCACACTTAGAGTGTTTAAAAAACACTGTACTGCTATAAACAGCTGAGCTTTTGTTATGCTTAAGTCAGCAATAATCAGTCAGACACTACTGACCCACTAAGCTTAACCTCAGGGTCAATGACCATGAAGGGTACACAGTACATGTGGCTGGTGTTTATGGCTTGAGTTTGCTGTGTCAGCCTGGCAATGTTGAGTCATCGTAAATAACGTTATACACTTCATTCACTATACACTATAAATGTCACTGTATAACTGTAAATCACATGTATATATTTCTTACACATATATAAATGTCACTTAATATATATGTGAAAGCTTATACTTTATATATAATTTCCTTTTATTATAATAATTAAATCTTTGAGAAACAAACATAAACACAATTTCGTCTCTTAATTTCTGTCTATAAACATTATAAACACTATGTGTATATACACTCAGACAAAGTGACGGTCATCTGGCTTGTTGATGTAGTCAGCGTTTCTCGAGCTTGAGCAGTGGATGACAGGGGCCATCCCCTGTTGTTTGTTGGGTGAGTCACCCAGCTCCCGTTTTCTTTGGGTAATGGGTGATAGGTGGGTGAGTGCCCTTTTTTTTGGGGGGGGGCTGCCCATTCTCTGTAATTGAGTCTGGAGGGACTCATTTATACTGATTATATTGAAAAACACTAGTTTTACAGCTTTTTTCGAAGGACCTTGGCACGTAGGTTATTTGTACACTGTAGTACAACATATTTGGACCACAGTGTGGCCTTTATCCGGTTCGAGCACGACCAATATGTTGAGAAATGGTTTACCAGCTAAGGTTAAAGTTTAAATATAGGGGGAATGTATCGGGATAAGACAGCTGTCACCCACACAGCCGCCCCTGCAGGCGAGGTCTTGAGAAGCTGTCTTGACCACTTCGCAACGGGCTGAAATAAAATATATTAGGTATGATTATAAATTACCCCTAGGGGGTGTTATGTCAACATATATCAGACACTGACTGCTGACAACACTTACTTGTGTGGACTCAAAGGTCCACTTATCACCGGGGTTAATGATAAGTGACTAACTCGCAACTTATACTCAACTGCGCAATCAATAGTAGTACATCACGAGTTAGTACACTTACCTGGGTATATGTATCTGACCCGTAGTTATGCCCGGATATCCGATGTGTTGTTTGAGGAATAGTGTTCTTTGAAGAATGTCGCAACACTCGTTGTTACACTGTTCATTAATAATTGTTCACACCATATTGTCACTAAAGAAACTGATCACACTTCTCCGTAAGTGTTTATTGAGATTCTTTTGTGCAAAATGCGCAGAACAGTGTTCTTTGTTGGTTATCCCGGCACGTCAATGTCTCTCTCTCAGTAGAGTCAAAAATAATCTGACCTCACAGCGTCCTATGCCGCTGCAATGTCCCTAGAACATAAAGGAAAAGCTGACCTAGTACTTTTGCTTCCTTGCCAAACTTCCTCCATGAAGCAAAGCAGAATAATTGATTCTTGATGTCTTGAGGATAGACAACAATGTACACTATCTTTACCATGGTAATAAAGTGGGAGCAGGATTTTCCTTAATTGTTCTGCTAAGGTAAGAGATGAACTGTCTCTTATTAAACTACACTTTGCAACACTGGACTCTTGCAAGGAGCGGCGGTCGCTTGACCACGTCGCATACTCGTATTGCATCTGGGATCAATTACTTGCTGTAGCAGTGAACAAGATGTTTGCCCCTTCTGAGAGGACTGGGCCCCTCAGGGCATAAAGGGGCTGAAGGGGGCTGATACCCCCCTCCTGGAGAAAATTTCTCCACAAGTGGACAAGATTCTAATGATCTTCAAAAGGTTGAGAAAGTTATATCTAGCAAGACCATGGCCAAGACCAAGACCAAGACCAAGACCAAGACCAAGACCAAGACCAAGACCAAGACCAAGACCAAGACCAAGACCAAGACCAAGACCAAGGCCCAGAGGAATACAATAGAATCAAGTTTCATAAAAAGAGAGTTTTGAAAATATTATGAATATTGGTTTTGGATTATACAAATTGCATTCATCCATAATTAATAAAATTTGGGAAGAATTTAAGGTACATTAAGCAAGTTAAATCCCAAATGCTTGGGTACAATATAAACTGTGTTTCAAAGATCATTGACTACCTACCTACATTATCATAAAAAAGTCAGGTGTTGTAAGGTAACTACAGGGTGTAGTCTAGTCCTTATATGCCTTCCTGTTGATCTTTTATTCCTCCAGTTTCGTAAGAATGTGAAAAATCACGAAAGTGCTTGGAATTTCACTTTTTTTCACAGTGGTTGTTCTCACACATGCTTGCTGGAAATCACAGTTCCTTGCACACAAAACCTCCTTTACCCCCTCTCTCCTACCTTTCTTAGGCTGACCCCTACCCCACATTCCCTCCACTGCAGATTTATACACTCTGGCAGTCATTCTACTTCGTTCCACCTTCTCTACATGTCTAAACTATCTCAATAACCCCTCCTCAGCCTTCTGGACAATAGTTTTTGTAATCCCACACCTCCTCCTCATCTCCAAACTACGGATTCTCTGCATTATATTCACACCACACATTGCCCACAGACATGACATCGCCACTGCCTCCAGCCTTCCCCTTGTTGCACGATTCACCACCGATGCCTCACACCCATGTAAGAGCGTTGGAACAACTATACTCTTATACATTCCCCTTTTTGTTTTCATGGATAAAGTTCTTTGTCTCCACAGACTCCTCAGTGCACTACTCACCTTTTTTTCCCTCATAATTGATATGATTCACCTTATCTTTCATAGACCTATCTGCTGACACGTCCATTCCAAAATATCTGAATACATTCACCTCCTACATACTCTCTCCCTCCATTCTGAAACCCAATCTTTACCTTTCTCCTTCCTATATTCACTTTAACGTTCAGTCTTTTACATACTCTACCAAATTCATCAATCAACCTCTGCAACTTCTCTTCAGAATCTCCCAAAAGCACAGTGTTATCAGCAAAGAGCAACTGTGACAATTCCTACTTTGTGTTAGATTCTTTATATTTTAACCCCACACTAGAAATACCCCAACTAGAAATACCGCAGGAAATAGCAAACAAGAGGACTCCAATAGCAATAGTGAGGATAAATTACCAAAAACAACTGGTGGGAGCTCCATTGTTGGTGCTAGGGAGGATAGAAGTAAGACAGGGAAACATGCACCAACAGGGAATACAGTCACAGAAACCCACGGCAAGCGGAAACCAAGCCTGTGCACATACTATGCACTTGGTATCTGCTGGCATGGGAAATCTGGAAAAACAGATGGGACGTGCAACTATGACCACCCTAGAAAATGCCATGCCCATATGACAACAGGAAAATGCAAACTCCCTTCCTGTAAGCTTTTTCACCCTGAAATGTGTACCTCTTCAGTACAGGAAAGACTGTGCTATAACTTAAATTGCCAGGCATACCATCTAAAGGGGACAAAAAGATACAAAACATCCAGGCCATGGGAAAACCTGGGTAGCCACAGCCACTCAAGAGGGAGAGGTTTTTTAGTGCCAGGAAGGAAAAAAAACTGGCAGGAAATGGCAGAAATCGTACACCAAATCCAGTCATTCCTGGAGTGGAACCACAGTCGATGGCCTCCACTCCAAACCAACAGATACAGATACTAATGCCGGAAAAAAAATCCCCCCCCAGTACCAACAATACCACCAGTCCGATAACATTCTTCTTTGCAAATATACAGGGTCTAAAGCCAGCAACAAACAACAAAATACCTTTCATCCGTGGACTGCTTGCAGAGGCAAAGGCAATGTTCGCGGCTTTCACTGAGACCCACATAAAGGATCACTTGGACAATGAAATATGGATCCCAGGTTACAACCTATACAGATGTGACAGAGTGAACAGGCAAAAGGGGGGGGTTGGCCTGTACATTGCAGAGTCACTTGTTTGCACAGAACTGCTTAATGCCTCAAATGACGTAGTGGAAGTTTTAGCAGTAAAGGTCGAGAACCAAAACCTAGTCATTGTGGTAGTCTACAAGCCTCCGGATGCAACATCCCAGCAATTCCAGGAACAGCTGTTAAAAATTGACCACTGTCTGGAAAATCTTCCAGCTCCTGCACCCAACATCTTGCTTCTGGGGGATTTCAACTTAAGGCACCTAAAATGGAGGAATATAGCAAATAATATTGTTGCAGTAATAACACCAGGAGGGAGCTCTGATGAAAACTCACACTCACACGAGCTTTTAAATCTCTGCACAAAATTCAATTTAAACCAGCAAATAATAGAGCCTACTAGACTGGAGAATACACTAGACCTCATATTCACTAACAATGATGATCTGATAAGAAATGTCACCATATCAAAAACAATATACTCAGATCACAACATAATTGAGGTTCAGACATGTATGCGAGGAGCCCCAGACCGACAAAATGAGACTAGTCACGAGGGAGCATTCACCAAATTCAACTTCAATAACAAAAACATAAAGTGGGACCAAGTAAACCAAGTCCTAACCGATATAAGCTGGGAAGATATACTAAGCAACACAGACCCAAACTTATGCCTAGAACAGATTAACTCGGTGGCACTCGATGTATGCACAAGGCTTATTCCTCTAAGAAAAAGGAGGAGTAGATGTAAAATAGAAAGAGACAGGCGCTCCCTTTACAGGCGACGGAAAAGAATAACAGAGCGGCTAAAAGAGGTCAATATATCTGAAATGCGCAGGGAGACACTGGTCAGAGAAATAGCAAGCATCGAACTTAAGCTAAAAGAATCCTTTAGGAGTCAGGAATCGCGGGAAGAACTAAAAGCTATAAATGAAATCGAAAGAAACCCAAAGTATTTCTTCTCCTATGCCAAATCAAAATCGAGAACAACGCCCAGTATTGGGCCCCTACTTAAACAAGATGGGTCCTACACAGATGACAGCAAGGAAATGAGTGAGCTACTCAAGTCCCAATATGACTCAGTTTTTAGCAAGCCGCTAACCAGACTGAGAGTCGAAGATCAAAATGAATTTTTTATGAGAGAGCCACAAAATTTGATTAACACAAGCCTATCCGATGTTATCCTGACGCCAAATGACTTCGAACAGGCGATAAATGACATGCCCATGCACTCTGCCCCAGGGCCAGACTCATGGAACTCTGTGTTCATCAAGAACTGCAAGAAGCCCCTATCACGAGCCTTTTCCATCCTATGGAGAGGGAGCATGGACACGGGGGTCGTCCCTCAGTTACTAAAAACAACAGACATAGCCCCACTCCACAAAGGGGGCAGTAAAGCAACATCAAAGAACTACAGACCAATAGCACTAACATCCCATATCATAAAAATCTTTGAAAGGGTCCTAAGAAGCAAGATCACCACCCATCTAGAAACCCATCAGTTACACAACCCAGGGCAACATGGGTTTAGAACAGGTCGCTCCTGTCTGTCTCAGCTACTGGATCACTACGACAAGGTCCTAAATGCACTAGAAGACAAAAAGAATGCAGATGTAATATATACAGACTTTGCAAAAGCCTTCGACAAGTGTGACCATGGCGTAATAGCGCACAAAATGCGCGCTAAAGGAATAACAGGAAAAGTCGGTCGATGGATCTATAATTTCCTCACTAACAGAACACAGAGAGTAGTCGTCAACAGAGTAAAGTCCGAGGCAGCTACGGTGAAAAGCTCTGTTCCACAAGGCACAGTACTAGCTCCCATCTTGTTCCTCATCCTCATATCCGACATAGACAAGGATGTCAGCCACAGCACCGTGTCTTCCTTTGCAGATGACACCCGAATCTGCATGACAGTGTCTTCCATTGCAGACACTGCAAGGCTCCAGGCGGACATCAACCAAATCTTTCAGTGGGCTGCAGAAAACAATATGAAGTTCAACGATGAGAAATTTCAATTACTCAGATATGGTAAACATGAGGAAATTAAATCTTCATCAGAGTACAAAACAAATTCTGGCCACGAAATAGAGCGAAACACCAACGTCAAAGACCTGGGAGTGATCATGTCGGAGGATCTCACTTTCAAGGACCATAACATTGTATCAATCGCATCTGCTAGAAAAATGACAGGATGGATAATGAGAACCTTCAAAACTAGGGAGGCCAAGCCCATGATGACACTCTTCAGGTCACTTGTTCTATCTAGGCTGGAATATTGCTGCACTCTAACAGCACCTTTCAAGGCAGGTGAAATTGCCGACCTAGAAAATGTACAGAGAACTTTCACGGCGCGCATAACGGAGATAAAACACCTCAATTACTGGGAGCGCTTGAGGTTTCTAAACCTGTATTCCCTGGAACGCAGGAGGGAGAGATACATGATTATATACACCTGGAAAATCCTAGAGGGACTAGTACCGAACTTGCACACGAAAATCACTCACTACGAAAGCAAAAGACTTGGCAGACGATGCACCATCCCCCCAATGAAAAGCAGGGGTGTCACTAGCACGTTAAGAGACCATACAATAAGTGTCAGGGGCCCGAGACTGTTCAACTGCCTCCCAGCACACATAAGGGGGATTACCAACAGACCCCTGGCAGTCTTCAAGCTGGCACTGGACAAGCACCTAAAGTCAGTTCCTGATCAGCCGGGCTGTGGCTCGTACGTTGGTTTGCGTGCAGCCAGCAGCAACAGCCTGGTTGATCAGGCGCTGATCCACCAGGAGGCCTGGTCACAGACCGGGCCGCGGGGGCGTTGACCCCCGAAACTCTCTCCAGGTCTCCAGGTAAACACCTCTTGCCAACACCCGAGCATTTACTTCTCTTACTACTCCATCTATATATATATAGTGAACAACGATGGTGACATTACACATCCCTGTCAAAGGCCTCGTTTTACTGGGAAATAATCTCCCTCTCGCTTACATACTCTAACCTAAGCCTCACTATCCTCCTATTCCATACATTTGCAACACCTACCACATTGCTCCTCAATCTACCCTGTCATACGGGTTTTCGAAATCCAAAAATGCCACAAAAACCTTTTTACCCTTATCTAAGTAGTGTTCACCTATATGTTTCACTGCAAATACATTGTTTACACACCCCAACCCTTCCTGAAGCCTCCTTGTTCATCTGCTATCCTGGTCTACGTCTTACACTTAATTCTTTCAATAATAACTCTACCATGCATTTTACCAGGTATACTCAACAGACTTATCCCCCTATAATTTTTGAACTCTCTTTTGTCCCCTTTGCCTTTATACAAAGGAACTATGCATGCTCTCTGCCAATACCTAGGTACCTTACCCTCTTCCATACATTTATTATGAACCCCTCTAAAACTTTATCCCCTCCTGCTTTTAACATTTCTCTCTTATCGCATCAATCCTAGCTGCTTTATCCCATTTCATTCTACCTACTGCCTCACAAACTTCCCCCACACTCACAACTGGCTCTTCCTCACTCCTACAAGATGTTGTTCCTCCTTGCCCTATACACGAAATCACAGCTTCCCTATCTTCATCAACATTTAACAATTCCTCAAAATATTCCCTCCATCTTCCCGATACCTCTAACTCTCCATTTAATAACTCTCGTCTCTTATATTTAACTATCAAATCTATTCGTTTCATAGGTCTCCTCAACTTACTAATCTCACTCCAAAACTTTTTCTTATTTTTAACAAAGTCTGTTGATAACTTCTCACCCACTCTCTTATTTGCTCTCTTTTTACATTGCTTCGTCATTCTCTTATATATATATATATATATATATATATATATATATATATATATATATATATATATATATATATATATAGAGAGGTACCACCTCTAGAACTGTTATGGGGACCCTCATCCTCAGAGAAAAGAATAAACTTGCTTCTGGGAAAACTCAAGATTCTCCCTTAAGCTGTTTGAGAATTTTCTCCTACCACCCCCTATATTATGTATATATATTTTATTTAAAGACAAAATACACGAGAAAAAGAAAAACGTTATAATACTAGGATCTTTGAATATATGCAGATGTAGTGCGGATGATATGAAAGAAATTATTGCTAATGTTATGAATGAAAAGAAGTCGATGTCCTGGCTCTAAGTGAAACAAAGCTGAAGTTGGGTAGTCGAGTTTAAGTGGGGAGAATTAAATGGGATTAAGTCAAGAGTATCTGAAAGAGTGAAGAGGGAATATAAATATAAAAAAATCAAGGATTATGTGGATTAAAATATGGGTCGGATGCAAAAAGTGGGTCATAATAAATGTGTTTGCACCTGGAGAAGAAAGGAGAGAGAGAGAGAGATTTTGGGAGATGTTAAGTGAGTGAGTAGAAACTTTTGAACCAAGTGAGAGAGTAAATGTGGTAGGGGACCTGAATGCTAATGTAAGAGAAACGTTTAGAGAGGGTGTAGTAGGTAAGTTTGGGGTGCCAGGTGTAAATGATGTACTGCGTAATAACAGTAGTTTGTTGGACTACATATTGGTAGATATAAGACTGTTGGGTAGACTTCAAGATGTACATGTTTATTGAGGAGCCACAGATATATCAGATCACTTTTTAGTTGTAGCTACAGTGAGAGTAAAAGGTATATGGGATACAATGAAAATGGAAGCAGCAAGTAAGAGAAAGGTGAAGGCTTATAAATCAAATGGTGTAAAGAATAAACAACTATTGGAGGACAGATGGGCTAGTGAGAGTATAGGCAATGGGGTCGAAGATGTTTAAGAATGTACTGTTAGAGTGTTCAGCAGAAGTTTGTGGTTGCAGGAAAGTGGGTGCGGGAGGGAAGAGGAGCGATTGGTGGAGTGATGATGTAAAGAGAGTAGTAAGGGAGAAAAAGTTACCATATGAGAGTTTTTTACAAAGTAGAAGTGATGCAGGGAATGAGGAGTATATGGAGAGAAAAAGAGAGGTTAAGAGAGTGGTGAAGCAATGTTAAAAGAGAGCAAATGAAAGAGTGGGTTTGATGTTATCAACACATTTAGTTGAAAATAAGAAAATGTTTTGGGGTGAGATTAATAAGTTGTGAAAGCCTAGGGAAAGAATGGATTTGATAGTTAAAAATAGGAGAGGGAAGACGAAAGGAATATTTTGAGAAATTGTTAAATGTTGATGAAGATAAGGAAGCTGTGATTTTGTGTATAGGGCAAGGAGGTATAACATCTTGTAGGAATGAGGAAGAGCCAGTTGTGAGTGTGTGGGAAGTGCCTGAGGCAGTAGGTAGAATGAAAGGGGGTAAGGCAGCTGAGATTTATGGGATAAAGATTGAAGGGATATAGTTTTGGAGTAGTTAGTGTTCTTATTTAATAAATATATCGAAGAGGGTAAGGTACCTAGGGGTTGGCAGAGAGCATGCATAGTTCCTTCGTATAAAGACAAAGAGGACAAAAGAGAATGTAAAAATTATAGGGGCATAAGTGTATGGTAGAGTTATTATTGTAAGAATTAAGAGTAAGACGGAGAGTAGGATAGCAGATGAACAAGGAGGCTTTAGGAAAGGTAGGGGGTGTGTGGACCAGGTGTTTACAGTGAAACATATAGGTGAACAGTATTTAGATAAGAGTAAAGAGGTTTTTGTGGTATTTATGGATTTGGAAAAGGCATATGACAGGGTGGATAAGGAAGCAATGTGGCAGATGTTGCAAATGTATGGAAAAGGAAGTAGGTTGTTGAAAGCAGTGAAGAGTTTTTACAAGGATAGTGAGGCTCAGTTTAGAGTATGTAGAAGAGAGGGAGATTATTTCCCAGTAAAAGTAGGCCTTAAACAGGGATGTGTGACGTCACCATGGTTATTCAATATATTTGTAGTTAAAGTTCTACCAATAAAGATCGAGAACCAAAACCTAGTCATAGTGGATGTATATAAGCCACCAGATGCAACTTCCCACCAGTTCCAAGAACAACTACTGAAAACTTTTTACTGTCTCTAAAGCCTTCCAGTTCCATCGCCAAACATCTTACTGCTTGACGTCAACCTAAGGCATACTAAATGGTAGAATGTAGCAAATAATGTTATAGCAGAAACAATCTCTGGAGGCAGCAGATAGTGGAGCCAACAAGGCTACAAAACACACTTGACCTCATCCTCACAGATAATGAGGACCAGTAAGAAACATAACAATATAAAAAAACTAATTCTGATCACAATCTAATTGAAGTTCAGACTTACATGCACAGGAGTCCTGATCACCAAAATGCACGTAGCTGTGAAGGTGTCTTCACCACTTCAACAACAAGAACATCAACTGGGACCAGGTGAACCATGTCTAAAATAAAACATGTTGGGAAGATATCTTAACATGGATCCAAACCAATGCCTTGAAAGAATCAACTTCCTGGCAGCTGAAGTATGTTCAAGGCATATTCCCCTAAGAAAGAAGAGAAGAAGTAGACAGGAGAGAGAAAGGCGCTCCCTCTACAAAAGACGATGAAGAATCACTGAGCTCCTCTAGATTATCTGATACACTGAAGGAAGCGCTGACCAGGGAAGGAGAGAGACAGGAGGAGCTAAAAACGATTAGTGAAAATGAGAGAAATTCGAAATATTTCTTTTCATATGCCAAAAACAAGGCAAATTCCACATTTAGTATCGGGCCCTTGCTCAGACAAGATGGGACTTTCACAGATGACAACAAAGAAATGGGTGAGATACTGAAATCCCAGTACGACTCTGTGTTTAGCAAGCCACTGATCAGTCTAAAGATCGACAATCCAATTGATTTTTTCTTGAATGAGCTTCAAAACTCCATCAATGTATGCCAGATTTCCACCATTTCCTCCAATAGACTTTGCGAAAGTCACTGACAACATGCCTATGCACTGAGCCCCAGGCCCAGACTCGTGAAACTCTGTATTCATTGAGAACTGCAAGAAACCCATTTTGCGTGCTCTAAGTATACTATGGAGAAGGAGCTTAGATACGGTTGAAATTCCACAGTCACTAAAAACAATGGATATAGCCCCACTCCATAAAGGTGGTAGCAAAGCATTAAGAACTATAGACCAATAGCTCTAATGTCTTACATCATAAAATCTTTGAAAGAGTGTTAAGAAGCACGATTGCAAACCACTTGATTCTCCAAAACTGCACAATCCAGGGCAGCATGGGTTCAGAGCAGGTTGCTCCTGCCTCTTGCAACTACTGTGTCACTATGATATGGTCCTGGATACACTGGAAGAAAAACAGTATGCAGATGTAATGTACAGAGATTTTGCAAAAGTCTTTGACAAGTTCGATCATGGTGTAATAGTGCAGAAAATACGTGCGAAAGAAATAACTGGCAAAGTGGTGAGATGGCTCTTCAACTTTCTAACCAATCGAACACAGAGAGTGGTGAGAAACAAAGTTAAATCGGAAGCTGCCATAGCGAAAGGCTGTTCCACAAGTCACAGTACTCGCACCCATCCTGTTTGTCATCCTCATATCAGACATAGACAGAGATGTAATCAACAGCACCGTGTCATCCTTTGGGGATGATACTAGGATCTGCGTGAGACTGTCATCTATTGAAGACAGGGTTTACCTCCAAGAAGATATAAACCAAGTTTTCCAAAGGCATACGGAAAACAATATGATGTTCAATGAAGACAAATTCCAACTACTCCCTTATGGTAAATTGGAAGAGATAAAACTAGAACTGAGTATACTACAAACTCTGATCATACAATAGAGCAAAAAATAATGTGAGGGACCTGTGAGTGGTAATGTCTCAGGATTTCACTTTCAAGGGTCATAACAGTCCCATGATCACAACTGCAAAGAAAATGATAGGATAGATAATAAGAAGGTTCAGAATAAGAGATGCCAAGCCAATGATGAGCCTTTTTAAATCACTTGTTCTCTCTAGGCTGAAATATTGTTGTACGTTAACATCTCCTTTCAAAGCAGATCTAGAGCGTGTACAGATAACCTTTACTGCGCATATAAGTTCCGTCAAACACCTCAGCTACTGGGAAAGCTTGGAAGCACTTGACTTTTACTCGCTGGAATGCAGGCAAGAGAGATGTATCATAATTTACTCTTGGAAAATTCTAGAAGGAATGGTCCCGAATCTGCACACAGAAATCACTCCCTACGAAAGTAAAAGACTGTGCAGGAAGTGCAAAATAGTGTTTTAAGTCTCCAGTGCCGAGTTTTGTGATTACTGGGTTCACAACGTGCAGAGTAAGGCCGAAAGCCAGGCCTTGGAGGGGAGCTGTTGTTCCTAGGAGAAGAGGCCGCCAAGTGAAAGACAATAATGATGAAGCAGGCTGAACTGTTAGGCCTATGCCACCAGGTGTCAGCACTATAGTGCCACAAATTATGACCTCAACTGACAGCATAGGCTGTCTACAATCACTCGGCCACGCCACACACCTCGTGTCGTCTCGACACGACATTGCAGGTGGGCAGAAATGAGAAAAAAAATAATGCAATTAACCCCTGCAGGACTGGCTTTCGCTCACTCTAAAATCAAAATTGATATAATTCTAGCAGGCCTCAAAAACTCTCTCATTCAGGTGGAAGAGAAAATTAGTGGGCTCGAACAGCATAATGGAGGATGGAGCCAGGAGACACCAGCGCTGGAACTTAAATCTTATGTACAGGTTGTTCACAGGGCTAGGACGTCAGGTTTGACTGCACAGCCAGGGACACATCCTCACATCTGTAAACAATGACCGACAGTAGCATTTCCTAGGGTGTGACATGTGACATATGAGGGCGGCACTGCCCTGACTTTAATACAGACCTTAAAATACATGCTGCGTGAAACATACTTGCAGTGACATTATCCCCAAGGAGATTTATTATAAGAATAATTCAGGTACCCTTCTAAACACAAATTTCACATATACATGGTGTTCTCCACCCTGACTCTGCTATTTTAACTAACTATACAGTGTATGCGCATTAATGCCCATTTCAGAGAGAAGATAGTTAGTGAAGTCAGCATAGGAGTCGGACAAGTCAATAGGTACGTCAATGTCACAGAAATGTACTGCTGTCCTGGGTCTCAGAACATAGGTATGTACCCTTACTGGACTGTCATTGGTCGTAGTAGTAGCAGGGAGAGACGTAGACAGGTTGTCACTAGTAACAGAGTCTGGTTGTGGCTTTGCAACGCGCGTTCCTCCAGCTCAACCTCGGCTTCCACCTTGTCAGTGTACTTCATGTGGTCAAGGTGAGCTTCCTTGGTCGTTCCTGTGGCAATTTCCCACTCCTCGAACTTGTTGCCATGGAGCTGTCGGCGAACACGGTAAGGACCAACGAATTTGGGAACCAGCTTATGCATACCTGGGGTGTGCATACATTACTTTGCAACTTGGTTCAACCTTACTCTCCTGTTGCTTTCTTAAGGGTTTTCTCGTACTCTCTGAAAGACAAGCTGTGTAGTCCGCATCTTACTGACGCTGATGTTGTCAGTTTCATAAGTAAGATGAGGTGGAGCAAACAGAATTTCGTATGACAAACGCTTGGCATAGCCATACAATGCAAAATGGGGTGTCTCACCAATCGAGCCGTTGTGTGAAGAGTTTAAGGTACACTGCGCATCGGGAATGACGCCGTAACGGCAATGTCCAAATTTTGTGGGAAAATTAAGGGCAAGGTTTTGTCCCTGCCGTTGACGAGACGCTGTGAGTAGCTGCTAACTCAGTAAGCTTATTCTCTATAAGGATTACAATGCTGAGTTTACAGAATTTGGTTATTGTGTGGTTTACATGTAGTAAAATAATAATTACAGAGTGTACCACTAGAACACCTAGCATGGCTAGGCATTTCGGGCAGACTTGGATTAAATCTTAAGTTTAAAATATTGGATGACCGGCTCTGTTCCCCTCCACCCCAGAAAACAAAGGCCCACTCTGCCACTGAAAAATCAGTTGCCACCACTGTTTTAAGTCTCCAGTGCCGAGTCTTGCGATTACGGCTGGGTAGAGAAGAGGTAGAAGGAATACTGCTGATTCACCAGCTTCGGAATTATTAGATAATCAGATGGGTTCACAGCGGACAGAGTGAGGGTAGGCCGAAAGCCAGGCCACGGAGAGGAGCTATTGTTGTTCCTAGGAGAAGAGGCCGCCAAGTGAGAGAGAATAATGGTGGGGCAGGCTGAGCTGCTAGGCCTATGCCACCAGGTGTCAGCACAATAGTGCTACGAATTATGAACTTAACTAGTAGACAGAATAGGCTGCTTACAATACTCTCAAAAAGCAGTATTTTATATAATTGTAATCATGAACGAGTGGTTTTGCTACTAGCCGACTCGACTGTTGTTATTGATCAAAACCAATCGTTCGTGGTTACAGTAATATAAAACAACATGGGTTCGAGTCCTTGGCTAGTCACAGTGTTGATATTGATTGATACCACTCGTTCGTGGCTACAGTAATATAAAATACTGCTTGTTGAGGCTAATACACCAAACTGGGAGTAGAATGAAATTAGTTCAGAGGCACTAACACCACCCTATGTCCTCAGATCAAGGTAACACACCTAGCTCTGCTGGGTGCTTGAGATATATATATATATATATATATATATATATATATATATATATATATATATATATATATATATATATATATATATATATATATATATATATATATATGTCGTGCCGAATATGTAAAACTGGTCAATTAGCCAAAACTCATTTAAAATTAAGTCCTTTCTAAAAATTCCTCTTATACGTTTGAAGATATATTTTTTCCTTAATGTTAATGCAAAATTTTATAATTTTGCTCCAAACGAATCTTAGAAAACTTACCTAACCTTATTATAACAAGAACAATTTATTTTAGCCTAACCCAACTAAATATATTTTAGATTTGTTTACAGTAATTTAATAATAACCTAACACAGTGAAATATATTTTTTTTCGTTAGGTTCAGAATGATTTTGGCAAAATTATTGCATACACAAATTTTCGCTTGTCATATATAGCAAGATGAGCGTTGCTATTTACAGAATTCATTAGCTTTGTAACTTGTGAGCTCATTACCTTTGTACCTAGTTCAGCTATCAAAACTTTGGGGGCCCAGTCCCTGGACCCATTACGTACCTCTGTAATCTGTAAATACCTTTGTAACTTGTCATGATTGTGACCAGACTTACCTGGAGTTCATTACCTTTGTAAATTGTGAGTTCATTACCTTTGTAAATTGTGAGTTCATTACCTCTGTAACTTGCTCAGCTATCAAAACTTTGGAGTCCAGTCCCTGGACCAATTATGTACCTCTGTAATCTTTTGACTACCGCCCACAGGATGGGTTTGGGGTGCATAATAAACATATTAAACTATTTAAGCCAAGGTGGCAAGTTCTGCCTATTCGGCACGACATATATATATATATATATATATATATATATATATATATATATATATATATATATATATATATATATATATATATATATATATATGCAATAAGATCACAGTAAACAGGTGATTTCAAAATATGCAAAACAACCACTCTGAAAGAATAGAGAAATTCCAAGCGCTTTCGTGACTACTCACATTATCAAGGAACTATGAAAGTGAAGCATCCAAGGAAGCTATATAAGGGGTCCGGCCAGCACCTCACTATCAGATCCCACAACGGTTAAACACGTGACGCGCGGCGAGCCAACTTGGATAGGTCCTTTGCACAACTCACCCCCAAGCTTTTCTACCCAAGAAAATTTAAAAAATATTTGTCTAGTGTATTATTAAATTCTTCCCAAATTCTATTAATTATAAATGGATCTAATTTATATAAACCAAAGGAAATATTCATATTATTGTCAAAACTGCTTTTTATGAAACAAGATTCAATTATATTCCTGTCGACCATGGACTTGCTTGATACTACTTTCTCAACTTTTTGAAAATCAATTGGATGGTTAAAATCTCTTACATGAATAAATAGAGCATTGGAATCTTGTCCAGTTCTAATGCTATATTTATGTTGTTTTAATCTTAGTTCGAGATTTTTACCAGTTTGACCGTAATAAACTTTATCGCAAATTTTACAAGGAATCTTATAGACACATCCATCAGCAAAATGCTGATGGATAGATCCATTTATAATTAATAGAATTTGGGAAGAATTTAATAATACACTGGACAAATAATTTTTTAAAATTTCTTGGATAGAATAGCTTGGGGGTGAGTTGTGCAAAGGACCTATCCAAGTTGGCTCGCCGTACGTCACGTGTTTAACTGTTGTGGGATCTGATAGTGAGGTGCTGGCCGGACCCCTTATATAGCTTCCTTGGATGCTTCACTTTCATAGTTCCTTGATAATGTGAGTAGTCACGAAAGCACTTGGAATTTCTCTATTCTTTCAGAGTGGTTGTTTTGCATATATATATATATGTATATATATATATATATATATATATATATATATATATATATATATATATATATATATATATATATATATATATAAATGTACATATATATATTTATATATATATATATACATATATATATTTATATATATATATATATATATGTACACACACACACACAGTGGAGCTCCGGTTTTCGTCCGGTCCGAATATCATTCAATTCGGATTTCGACCACTTTTTCGACGACTTTTTACTCCGGGTTTCGTACATTCACTCGGAAATCATCTATATCAGACGTGTCTGCCCACCCAGGATGCCATAGTAATAATACTAATTCGTAATAATAAACACTCTTGGGCACATTAAATGTCTTCTTTTACATTAATATAAACATTTTCATTAATCCATCTATGATATTTTCTTCAAAATTATATAAGAAACGCTTTACATAGCATATAAACACGCTCTGTTTATATGCTATGTAGGGGTGGTAGTCGGGCAGAGGAAAAACACCATGTTTTCTCTGGTCCAGTACCAGAGAAAACGTGTATGAATCTGTGTTGGCCCAGCCCCCCCCCCCTTAATACATTATGCTGTTGTTTACTATTCTCGGCATGAATTGTTCATTACTGCTCCCTTTGTTTATGATGGCATCTGAAGGTAGTTGTTAAAAACGATTAAAATCGGTGAACATGGTATGTCGATGGCAATAATATGGCTCTGGGGTAGCCAGACAGACTACATACCTACATCTACTAGCTACCTTCACTACTTACTTCCTACCTACTACTCACCTCTCGCCCTACATTAAGACTACAAATATTTTAAGGTAAGTAATGAATGCACTGTGTGTGTATTTTACTTTTATTGCATTTTTTAATGACTAGTTCTATTACTAACTTAATACAAGTTAGTGTAAACTTGACAACCCTGCACCTGTTATGGAATCTATTGTGGCTTTGGGGAAGTCCATGGGGCTGGGTGTGAGTGACCTGGATAGGAAAGAATTGGTGGATAACCACCAGGAAGAGCTAACCACTGAAGAGCTGCAACACTATAGTTATTCTCTATAAAATTTATTTTTGTAAATATTTTTGGGTGTCTGAAACGGATTAAATGGATTTACATTATTTCTTATGGGAATTATTACTTCGGTTTTCGTCCATTTCGGATTTCGACTGACCTTCTGGAGTGGATTAAGGACGAAAACTGGAGTTCCACTGTATATATATATATATATATATATATATATATATATATATATATATATATATATATATATATATATATATATATATATATTATTATTATTATTTTTATTATCACACTGGCCGATTCCCACCAAGGCAGGGTGGCCTGAAAAAGAAAAACTTTCACAATCATTCACTACATCAATGTCTTGCCAGAAGGGTGCTTTACACTACAGTTTTTAAACTGCAACATTAACACCCCTCCTTCAGAGTGCTGGCACTGTACTTCCCATCTCCAGGACTCAAGTCCGGCCTGCCGGTTTCCCTGAACCCCTTCATAAATGTTACTTTGCTCACACTCCAACAGCACGTCAAGTATTAAAAACCATTTGTCTCCATTCACTCCTATCAAACACGCTCACGCATGCCTGCTGGAAGTCCAAGCCCCTCGCACACAAAACCTCCTTTACCCCCTCTCTCCAACCTTTCCTAGGCCGACCCCTACCCCGCCTTCCTTCCACTACAGACTGATACACTCTTGAAGTCATTCTGTTTCCCTCCATTCTCTCTACATGTCCGAACCACCTCAACAACCCTTCCTCAGCCCTCTGGACAACAGTTTTGGTAATCCCGCACCTCCTCCTAACTTCCAAACTACGAATTCTCTGCATTATATTCACACCACACATTGCCCTCAGACATGACATCTCCACTGCCTCCTGCCTTCTCCTCGCTGCAACATTCATCACCCATGCTTCACACCCATATAAGAGCGTTGGTAAAACTATACTCTCATACATTCCCCTCTTTGCCTCCAAGGACAAAGTTCTTTGTCTCCACAGACTCCTAAGTGCACCACTCACTCTTTTCCCCTCATCAATTCTATGATTCACCTCATCTTTCATAGACCCATCCGCTGAAACGTCTACTGCCAAATATCTGAATACATTCACCTCCTCCATACTCTCTCCCTCCAATCTGATATTCAATCTTTCATCACCTAATCTTTTTGTTATCCTCATAACCTTACTCTTTCCTGTATTCACCTTTAATTTTCTTCTTTTACACACCCTACCAAATTCATCCACCAACCTCTGCAACTTCTCTTCAGAATCTCCCAAGAGCACAGTGTCATCAGCAAAGAGCAGCTGTGACAACTCCCACTTTGTGTGTGATTCTTTATCTTTTAACTCCACGCCTCTTGCCAATACCCTCGCATTTACTTCTCTTACAACCCCATCTATAAATATATTAAACAACCACGGTGACATCACACATCCTTGTCTATGGCCTACTTTTACTTGGAAAGAATTTCCCTCTTTCCTACATACTCTAACTTGAGCCTCACTATCCTCGTAAAAACTCTTCACTGCTTTCAGTAACCTACCTCCTACACCATACACTTGCAACATCTGCCACATTGCCCCCATATCCACCCTGTCATACGCCTTTTCCAAATCCATAAATGCCAAAAAGACCTCTTTAGCCTTATCCAAATACTGTTCACTTATATGTTTCACTGTAAACACCTGGTCCACACACCCCCTACCTTTCCTAAAGCCTCCTTGTTCATCTGCTATCCTATTCTCCGTCTTACTCTTAATTCTTTCAATAATAACTCTACCATACACTTTACCAGGTATACTCAGCAGACTTATCCCCCTATAATTTTTGCACTCTCTTTTGTCCCCTTTGCCTTTATACAAAGGAACTACGCATGCTCTCTGCCAATCCCTAGGTACCTTACCCTCTTCCATACATTTATTAAATAATTGCACCAACCACTCCAAAACTATATCCCCACCTGCTTTTAACATTTCTATCTTTATCCCATCAATCCCGGCTGCCTTACCCCCTTTCATTTTACCTACTGCCTCACGAACTTCCCCCACACTCACAACTGGCTCTTCCTCACTCCTACAAGATGTTATTCCTCCTTGTCCTATACACGAAATCACAGCTTCCCTATCTTCATCAACATTTAACAATTCCTCAAAATATTCCCTCCATCTTCCCAATACCTCTAACTCTCCATTTAATAACTCTCCTCTCCTATTTTTAACTGACAAATCCATATGTTCTCTAGGCTTTCTTAACTTGTTAATCTCACTCCAAAACTTTTTCTTATTTTCAACAAAATTTGTTGATAACATCTCACCCACTCTCTCATTTGCTCTCTTTTTACATTGCTTCACCACTCTCTTAACCTCTCTCTTTTTCTCCATATACTCTTCCCTCCTTGCATCACTTCTACTTTGTAAAAACTTCTCATATGCTAACTTTTTCTCCCTTACTACTCTCTTTACATCATCATTCCACCAATCGCTCCTCTTCCCTCCCGCACCCACTTTCCTGTAACCACAAACTTCTGCTGAACACTCTAACACTACATTTTTAAACCTACCCCATACCTCTTCGACCCCATTGCCTATGCTCTCTTTAGCCCATCTATCCTCCAATAGCTGTTTATATCTTACCCTAACTGCCTCCTCTTTTAGTTTATAAACCTTCACCTCTCTCTTCCCTGATGCTTCTATTCTCCTTGTATCCCCTCTAACTTTTACTCTCAGTGTAGCTACAACTAGAAAGTGATCTGATATATCTGTGGCCCCTCTATAAACATGTACATCCTGAAGTCTACTCAACAGTCTTTTATCTACCAATACATAATCCAACAAACTACTGTCATTTCGCCCTACATCATATCTTGTATACTTATTTATCCTCTTTTTCTTAAAATATGTATTACCTATAACTAAACCCCTTTCTATACAAAGTTCAATCAAAGGGCTCCCATTATCATTTACACCTGGCACCCCAAACTTACCTACTACACCCTCTCTAAAAGTTTCTCCTACTTTAGCATTCAAGTCCCCTACCACAATTTCTCTCTCACTTGGTTCAAAGGCTCCTATACATTCACTTAACATCTCCCAAAATCTCTCTCTCTCCTCTACATTCCTCTCTTCTCCAGGTGCATACACGCTTATTATGACCCACTTTTCGCATCCAACCTTTAATCCACATAATTCTTGAATTTACACATTCATATTCTCTTTTCTCCTTCCATAACTGATCATTTAACATTACTGCTACCCCTTCCTTTGCTCTAACTCTCTCAGATACTCCAGATTTAATCCCATTTATTTCCCCCCACTGAAACTCCCCTACCCTCTTCAGCTTTGTTTCGCTTAGGGCCAGGACATCCAACTTCTTTTCATTCATAACATCAGCAATCATCTGTTTCTTGTCATCCGCACTACATCCACGCACATTTAAGCATCCCAGTTTTATAAAGTTTTTCTTCTTCTCTTTTTTAGTAAATGTCTACAGGAGAAGGGGTTACTAGCCCATTGCTCCCGGCATTTTAGTCGCCTCATACGACACGCATGGCTTACGGAGGAAAGATTCTTTTCCACTTCCCCATGGACAATAGAAGAAATAAAGAAGAACAAGAGCTATTTAGAAAAAGGAGAAAAACCTAGATGTATGTATTTATATATGCATGTGCGTGTCTGTGAAGTGTGACCAAAGTGTAAGTAGGAGTAGCAAGATATCCCTGTTATCTAGCGTGTTTATGAGACAGAAAAAGAAACCAGCATATATATATATATATATATATATATATATATATATATATATATATATATATATATATATATATATGTGTGTGTGTGTGTGTGTGTGTGTGTGTGTGTGTGTGTGTGTGTGTCGTGCCGAATAGGCAGAACTTGCGATCTTGGCTTAAATAGCAACGCTCATCTTGCCATATAGGACAAATGAAAATTTGTGTATGCAATAATGTCGCCAAAATCATTCTGAACCTAATGAAAAAAATGAATTTCACTGTGTTTATTTAGTATTAAATTATTGTAAACAAATCTAAAATATATTTAGTTGGGTGAGGCTAAAATAAATTGTTCTTGTTATAATAAGGTTAGGTAAGTTTTCTAAGATTCTTATGGTGCAAAATTAAAATTTTTTACATTAACATTAATGAAAAAAATATATCTTTAAACGTATAAGAGAAAATTTTAGAAAGAACTTAATTTTAAATGAGTTCTTGCTAATTGAGCAGATTTACATATTCGGCACGATATATATATATATATATATATATATATATATATATATATATATATATATATATATATATATATATATATATATATATATATATATATATTGTGGGCATGTATTAGTGTGATGAAATATCCATACAACCTTAGCAACACAATGTGAGAGCCTCTGAGGTCAAATTACACGTGATCCTTGTCGACCGGGCAGTACTGGACTCTCATACAATAATACTGAAGTAACTAGAAAAACTTATTCTAGACGTAGTTTCATCCCTCTACAGGCGATAAATTTGATAGTAGTTTATTAATGTCAGTAGTAATTAACTATTTTTATATCATAAGTTGGTATTTGATTATAAGCCAATTATTATTATTATAATCAAAAAGAAGCGCTAAGCCACAAGGGCTATACAGCGCTGCAGGGTAGGGAAGGAAGCGAGGGTATTGGATGGCAGAAGGGAGGAGGGATGATCAGTAGGTTACAGAAAACAGCGGGGCAGGAGATAGTACGGAGGTAGGGGGTAGCAAGAGATTGAAGTAGAAAGGGCTGAAGGTATCAGAATTTGTGAAGTAAGTCAGTTGTTGTCAAAAAGTCAATGAGAGAGTCTGGATGAAAGGTGGGTCCATCAGCGAGAAGAGAAGGTAAAGAGAGAGCAGCAGGGCGAAGACGACGACGGAGGTAAATTCTGCGTGCTCGTTGATAAAGTGGGCCGTCCAACAGAATGTGGCTGACTGATAATGGAACTTGGCAATTCTCACAGAGAGGAGCAGGGCGCCTCTCCATGAGATATCCATGAGTAAGACGAGTATGGCCAATGCGAAGACGGGAGAGAGTAGTCTCCTAACCTCGACACTGGTGATAAGAAGACGGCCAGTAACCTATACTCGGTTTAATAGATTGAAGTTTGTTGCCGAGCATAGTAGACCAACGTTGTTGCCAATGGGTGTGAAGTTGGGAAGATATTGCAGCAAAATAGTCCGTAAATGGAATATCTCTACATGAAACTGGTAGGTCATGTACTGCTGACTGCGCAGCAGTGTCTGCCTGTTCATTGATCTGTACGTCAACATGACCAGGGACCCAACAGAAAACAATATCTTTATGCTTGGTAAAGATGCGGCGTAGCCAAAGTTGGATACGGAGGACTAAGGGGTGAGGTGTATCAAATTTCTGTATAGCCTGTAAAGCACTAAGGGAGTCTGAGACAACCACAAATGATGACACAGGCATAGATGCAATACGGATAAGTGCTGTAAGGATGGCATACAATTCAGCAGTAAAAATACTAGCCGAAGATAGTAAATGCCCTTGTACAACGCTGTCCAGAAACACTGCTGCGAATCCTACGCCGTCAGAAGACTTAGAGCCATCTGTGTACACAGCAATGGCATGAGAATGAGAGTGAAAGTGGTCAAGAAAATGAGAGCGGGAAGCGACCGTAGACAGTTGGGCTTTCGAGCAAGGGAGAGAGAAAGAACAGACTCGAACAGCTGGAACTTCCCAGGGGGGTAGGGAAAAGTGAGATGCTACATGTACATAGAAAGGTGGTAATTGAAGAGAAGACAAGAGCGAATGAAGGCGAAGAGAGAAGGGACGGAGTAAACAGGGGCGGCGAACAAATAAAGAATGTCTACTAATATCAGTGACCATTCTATAAATGGAAGGATTGCGGAGATCATGAGAGCGTACATAGTAGCGAAGGCAATGGGCATCACGGCGATTGGATAAGGATGGAACGTTCGCTTCTGCATAGAGGCTCTCGACAGGGGAAGAGCGAAAAGCACCAAGGCATAAACGTAATCCTTGGTGATGAATGGGGTTAAGGCTACAGAGAGTAGCAGGAGATGCCGCTGAATAGATCTGGTCACCATAATCAAGTTTCGATAAGATAAGGGTGGAATGTAGGCGAAGGAGGGTTCGACGATCAGCTCCCCATGAAAGATGAGCAAGGGTTTTAAGGAGGTTCAGCCGGCTGTGGCAAGTTGCCTTCAGAGAGGTAATGTGAGGTTTCCAGGATAACCTACGATCAAAGAGGAGGCCCAGAAACTTGACTGTATCACGTTTAGGGATACGGGAGCCATAGAGGTACAAAGGATGATCGGAGATGACAGAGCGTCTAGTGAAAGTAATTTGGTGGGTTTTAGTGCTGGAAAATTTAAACCCACGTGTGGTGGCCCAATTGGAAACACGGTCGACTGCATGCTGGAGAGAAACTGTAATAAGGTGACAGTCAGCGCCTGCACAGGCAATAGCGAAGTCATCAACATAGAGTGATGACCAAATATTTGATGGAAGACTAGAGGCCAAATCATTAATAGCAAGGAGAAAAAGTGTTGTGCTCAGAACACATCCCTGGGGGACACCTTCAGCTTGGATAAAGTCCGGGGAGAGCACATTATTAACCCGAACACGGAAATGCCTGTCAGTTAAAAAGTTCTTAAGGAAGGATGGTAAATTGCCTCGAAGGCCTAAGGAGTGGGCTTGGGCTAAAATATTATACCTCCAAGTTGTGTCATATGCCTTCTCAAGGTCAAAAAATATGGCAATAACTGAGTGGTTATTCGCAAAGGCGTTACGAACATACGTATCCAAGCATAGTAAGGGGTCTATGGTAGAACGTCCCTTACGAAAGCCATATTGATGAGTGGAGAGACTGTTGTGTGTCTCTAAATACCACACTAAACGTCTATTTACTAGGCGTTCCATCACTTTGCAAACTGCACTGGTAAGAGCAATGGGACGATAGTGGGAGGTTTCATGTCCCGTAGTGCCTGGTTTGCGGAAAGGGAGAACAATGGCGGATTTCCACAGCTGTGGAAGAACTCCTTGTGACCAAATAAGATTGTAAAGGCGTAATAGGACTGCCAGGGCTGACTGATGTAAATATTGTAGCATACGAATATGAATGTCGTCGGGCCCATCTGCCGATGATCGGCAAGCTGAGAGTGTTGCCTCCAGTTCTTGAAGTGTAAAAGGCACATTATACTGTTCTTCTCTGAGAGAAGAAAAGTCCAAGGGTGCTAACTCTCTGGCAGACTTTGAGAAAAGAAATGAGGGGCATAGTTGGAGTCCCTGAGAAATACGGACCAGATGATTGCCAATTTCACTGGCAACATCTAGTGGGTTTGCTATATCAACACCGGCAACCCACAGAACAGGAGCCGGGTCAGGAGAATATTTACCACTCAGTTTTCGTACTTTTTTCCAAACTGCACTCATAGAGGAAGCAGAGGTGATGGTGGAGACATAATCTCGCCAGCAAGTGCGTTTAGCGTCACGGATGACACGGCGAGCGATCGCACGCTTCTGCTTAAATTCAAGAAGTCTCTCTGTGGTTCTATTGTACCGGTACCTGCCCCATGCAGCGCGTTTCAAACGTACTGCACGAGCACAAGCAGGAGACCACCAAGGCACGCATTTCTGAGATTGCCTGCCCGAAGTTTTGGGGTATAGAATGAGAAGCTGCGGTTAAAACGGAGGACGAGAAGAGGTGTAAAAGCTCATCGATGGAGGACGAAGAAGGAACCTCTCTAAAAACAGTTAGGTGTGAGTAAAGGTTCCAATTTGCCTGATCAAATTGCCAGCGTGGGATGCGAAGAGGTGGTGAATATGAAGGGGAAGTAAGAATGATTGGGAAATGATCGCTGTCATGTAAGTCCGGAAGAACAGACCAAGTGAAGTCTAATGCGGCGGAGGAAGAGCAGACTGAGAGATCAATGCAAGAGAGAGTGTGAGTCCGAGGATCAAAATGGGTGTGAGTACCTGTATTTAAAACATGGAGGGGGTGGGTGGCAAGAAAAGCCTCTAACTGAATGCCACGGGAATCACAGTGAGACCCCCCCAGAGGAAATGGTGGGCATTAAAATCACCGAGTAACAGAATCGGTGGTGGTAATGACGAAACAAGAAAGGCAATATCCGGAATAGATAATGCCTGAGAAGGAGAGAGATATAAAGAACAGAGCGTATACCACCTATGCAAGTGGATATGGGCTGCTGTGTAATGCAGCGAAGTACGAACAAATAGCTGATGGTATGGAATATCAGTGCGTAGAAGAAGGGCACTTTCATTAAAGGTCCCATCAGGAAGAGGATCTGAAGAATACAATAAATTATAGCCTGAGATGGGAGAGATAACAGCAGAGTGTAATTTTGGTTCCTGTAAGCAAACACCAACAGGGGAAAACTGGGAGAGTAACATCTGAAGCTCAGCCCGATTACCCCTGAGGCCACGTATATTCCACTGTAAATAGGCCATGATTGGCAATGATAAAGATACCTGAAATCTGCAGGTAAGGGTTCCTACGGACTAGAGGGGTTAGAAAAGTCCACATGCGGAGGCAGTGGAAAACGTTCAAGCAGCGAAGGAACAGTGCGCTGTGAAGAAAGGAGTTGCGCAGATGGAGTAGAGGAGAGAGAAGGAGCGGAGGGTGGATCAGTGTCCATTGATGGTTTGGTCTCTGCAGTATATTCAGAGATTGCTTCAAGTGTTTCAGAATTCAGAGACGTCATATGGGAGACAATATTGGAAATGGTAGGGGGAGGATGAGTAAAGATTGGAACTGTAATGGACTGTACCAAGGTAGGGGGGGATGGAAGGGTGGAGGGAACTGGAGAAGTGTGGAAGGGGACAGAAGAGGCAGAAACCTGGGAGGTGGCAGAAGAGGAAGAAACTTGGGAGGGAACAGGGGAGGAAGGTACAGTACGAGGAGGAGGGTGAACCTCTACACTTGTAACAGAGCCAGTGAGAGGGGGAGAACCAGGTACAGAGACAGGGAAGGGAAAATGAGGAGTTGGAAGATAGGTAGGAGGTGTTAACAGACCTTTTTTTTTACTTTTGAGAAGTAGAGGGATGATTGGGAGGAGGTGTCATACGAGATCTCGTCCCTACTGAGGCTTGTGAGAGAGAACTCGAAGAAGCAAGATCAGACTGAGACGTTGAAGTAGGGACGTCTGAGCCGAGGACAGCAAAAGAATTAGCTACAGGAGTGACTATGGGAGAGGTAACCACAGAGGTGGGTGCAGAAGATGGGATACCAGAAGTGGGGGGACGTTTTGAAACACGGGAATAAGAAACACGAGGTAGTCTCCCTTGGAGGCGGAGATGAGAAACTGCCATGGCATAAGAGAGACCTTCTGCCTCTTTGAGGTAACGGATTTCCCGCTCGTTTAAGTAGACTTGACAACGGCGAGAGTACGAAGGGTGAGCCTCATGACAATTAAGGCAAGAGGGAGGTCGATTGCAAGACGTATTAGAATGATCATCGGCACCACAGATTGGGCATTCGGCGATAGATCTGCAATACTTCGCTGGATGGCCAAATCGCCAGCAATTTCTACACTGTTGCGGTGTAGGGATCACCTTTCGAACTTGTAACCGATGTCCTGCTACATAAACTGAGGATGGGAGTTCACGGCTGTCAAAAGTTAAATGAGCCACATTGCTAGGGTATCGTCTCCGCCCGCGGGCAGGAAGAACGTAAGTGTCTACCTTGAGGATTGGGAGATCTTGGAGTTCCAGCTGTTCAAGAATGTCAGTGCCACATGTCTGGAAATTTTGTTGAACTATGGTATGGGGCAGAATGATGGTACCACTACAAGAATTGAGGGAATGATGCTTTTCAATAGTTACAGGAACAGTATCGATATGAGAAAGACGAGAAAGCTCATGAGCCTGGGTAGCATTCTGTACGGTGACGATGCGCGTACCGCTCTTAAGAGCATGAAAAGAAATATCTTTACCAACATGGCGTAGGAGTGCCTTGCCAATACTGTGGTCAGAAAGATAGGCAGTAGAGGAAGTCGGTCGTAAAGTGAAGAATTTAGTCCATTGTGCAGTCTGAAACTGAGCGTGCAAAGGTAGTGAAGGGACGTGTCGATCTTTTCTGAGAAGAACGAGAAAGTGGAGAAGTATCATCAGCAGGTAATTGTCGTTGTCGTTTAGGCGTGGGACCAGAGATGGTCCAACGTGAAACGGGCCGGCGATTCGAAAATTGCTGCACCGTAGAGGGAGAGGCCGGAAGCATAGTCAGAGGAGAGCGAAGGTCAGATAAATCGAAGGAGTCAGTCGAGGCCTCAGTACCTGAAGCGGGTGAGGAAACAGCACCGGCAAGAGGTACAGAGGCATGAGGAGTGTCCAAAGAGTGGTCCAAAGACAAGGCGGGGTCAGAACGGGGTGCGGTATCAAAAAGGGGCCCAGGGGTAGCAGGTTCATGGACTAGGGCTGCCATGGTTAGGTTACTTCTTTCTTTTTGTTTTTAAGAAAAAAAAAGAAAGAAAAGAAAATAAAAATAAGAAAAAAGAATAAAAAAAGGGGGGACCGGGGAGGGATAGTTCCTAGGAGGAATGAAAGGGCCAGAAATCTCCCTCCGTGCCCAAGAGGACCTCAGCACCGCAAGTAGCATAGATGCAGCATGGAACCCGTGCCATACCCTACCCATCATGCCAGTAAACCGGCAATCCGGGATAGCAACCTCACATCTGCCGAGCTACCTCGGTGGACAAAAGAGAGGGCGGCCGGAAATCCGCCACAAAGCATACCTCCTTCGGCCACCACCCCCGGAATCCGAAAGGTGGCTTCCAGAGATACACCCATCGCCCGAGAGACACCCAAAGCCACCCTCCGGGATACTGGAGAGGGATCAGGACATCCCCAGGCAATCAAATTCCACGGCAAACTACGCTACCGCCAAGAACCTCAACGGAATGGGATGGACCCCGGTACCCTTTCCCCTACCTAGGAAGTAGGGTGCCTGTGGAAAAAAAAAAAAAAAAAAAAAAGGAAGGGCAAAAGGGAGGGGTGGGGAGGAGGAGGAGGAAAGAAAAAAGGGGAGGATGGGATAGGGAACGGGAGATTGGGGGGTAATTAGGTTCGGTCTGAGGAAGTAGACCGACAGGTCTAATTCCTCAGACCAAGAGCCTCTTCACCACGCCAAGGAGCCCCCCTTGAAGAGGCTTATGAGCCAAGATACATAGCAACTCTTCCCTTGTACAATAGATGTTTAAAGAAATCTTTCCATGTTGTGGAATATTATGTTTGTTATGTATATAACGTAATCCAGGATTTCAGCCTTCTTGTTACGGTAGGAAATAACAATAATGAACCATTATTTTGAAAGCCTAATTTTGACAGTAACATAAAAGAAATTAGTGATTTGAGCCTATGATTTAATTTATTTTAGTAATGCACTTTGAAGCAATGGTAGTGTATTATCATTCATTAATCCTTAATAAATGTTCCCATGAAGTTTAGTCAGTGTATGGACAAGGACATTGTTAATGATATCACTGGTTAAATTATAATGTAACAGTTATCACAGAAATATAAGTAAAATAATTCTAACAAATCACGGAAGGGGTGAAGTTTGAAAACATGGAGGTCGAGTCCTGAACCTGGAAGTCAGTGCGTCATCCACTGGGCCACCTGGCTACAATAAGATTCAACCAACTAGGTATGTTTCTATACATCAAAGAGAAGTTAGCATGGGCCACCTCTGTGACGACAAATCCTAAAGGGGGGGGGGAGATTAATTTGTAAAGAAAAAAAAAAAAACTTGCATTAGTGGTCACAGTGGTGCGTTAATTGGGTGAATCTTGTTGCCATCTGGCCGAGTGACTTACAAACTGGCCTGGAGTTTTAACACTCTGTCGCCATGGTTTAAACACCGTCCGTTCTCTGGTTTCTATACAATCGTGTTAGTAAGATTGAGTGTCAAATTAATTTTAATATATACTGTAAATAAAATTCCGTTATTGATTATGTAATTATAAAATCTACAAAACACATCGTTTTATAATATTGTGCCAAAACCAGCAAAAATACACACCGAATGTATACAATCTGCGGTGTATGTCCCACTGTATACACTCTGAGGTGTATGTATCATTGTATTCACTCTGAGACGTATGTCTCACTGTATACACTCTGCGGTGTATGTATCACTGTATACACTCTGCGGTGTATGTACCACTGTATACACTCTGAGGTGTATGTATCATTGTATTCACTCTGAGATGTATGTCTCACTATATACACTCGGAGGTGTATATCTCACTGTATACACTCTGAGGTGTATGTATCATTGTATACACTCTGAGGTGTATGTACCACTGTACACTCGGAGGTATATATCTCACTGTATACACTCTGCGGTGTATCATTGTATACACTCTGAGGTGTATGTCTCATTGTATACTCTGAGGTGTATGTATCACTGTATACACTCTGAGGTGTATGTATCACTGTATACATTTCGAGGTGTATATCTCATTGTATACACTCTGAGGTGTATGTATCATTGTATTCACTCTGAGGTGTATGTCTCACTGTATACACTCTGCGGTGTATGTACCACTGTACACTCGGAGGTATATATCTCACTGTATACACTCTGCAGTGTATGTATCATTGTATACACTCTGAGGTGTATGTACCACTGTACACTCGGATGTATATATCTCACTGTATACACTCTGCGGTGTATCATTGTATACACTCTGAGGTGTATGTCTCACTGTATACATTTCGAGGTGTATATCTCATTGTATACACTCTGAGGTGTATGTCTCACTGTATACACTCTGAAGTGTATGTCTCAGTGTATACACTCTGCGGTGTATGTATCACTGTATACATTTCGAGGTGTATATCTCATTGTATACACTCTGAGGTGTATGTCTCACTGTATACACTCTGAAGTGTATGTCTCAATGTATACACTCTGCGGTGTATGTATCACTGTATACACTCTGAGGTGTATGTCTCATTGTATATACTCTGAGGTGTATGTCTTACTGTATACACTCTGAGGTGTATGTCTCACTGTATACACTCTGAGGTGTATATCTCGCTGTATACACTCTGAGGTGTATGTCTCACTGTATACACTCTGAGGTGTATGTCTCATTGTATACACTCTTAGGTGTATGTATCATTGTATTCACTCTGAGGTGTATGTCTCACTGTATACACTCTGAGGTGTACGTCTCACTGTACACACTCTGAGGTGTATATATCACTGTATACACTCTGAGGTGCATGTCTCATTCTATACACTCTGAGATGTACTCATCTAATTGTACTCACCTAATTGTGGTTGCAGGGGTCGATACTCAGCTCCTGGCCCCGCCTCTTCACTGATCGCTACTAGGTCCTCTCTCTCTCTGCTTCCTGAGCTGTATCATACCTCTTCTTAAAACTATGTATGGTTCCTGCCTCCACTACTTCACTTGCTAGGCTATTCCACTTCCTGACAACTCTATGACTGAAGAAATACTTCCTAACGTCCCTGTCACTGTGAAGGCTTACTCAGCCCTGTAACAACTTCAGACAGTATTACCAAGGCTGGCTCCTCCTCAGGAAAATTAGTGAATAGAAAAAGAAATAATAACAGACAAACATAAACACTTTATTATATAGAAAATATAAAATATAAAACACTTACATATGAAATATTAATCCTACATTAAAGAAAATGAAAAATGAAAAATATAAATAACTGAATTCAACGCTAACATATATAGGGGTGTCTGGTGTTGGTGACACTGTTGTTGAAATCGTAGCCGTTGCTGATGATGGGGGGGGGTCGCAGGTGTTGGTTACGAACCACTGGCTAGTTCTTCACAGTATATAGGGCCTTGAGTATTGTATCCCGATGACAGGAAAGCAGGTTCTTTCCCACTGCAATGATGAGGGGTTACGTCTTGCAATTTCATACAGGTGCACAGGTAATTAAATCGAAAATGGGACGTCTCCAGGACGTTAGTCTGTCTCCTGTTCGTCTCGTTGATTGACAGGTGACCCTCACTGTCATCCAAGCTGAAAAGATGGACAGGTTACCCACTGCTTAAAAATCACTCTCCATGGCAAGTACAATACCCAAAAGATGTGGTGATTATTACAACAGTCAACCTAGAGCAAGACTGAAAGGACTAAGTTTATTATTGGTCAAAAGTGAAGCTTTCAACCAATAAATCTACTAGAATACAAGGCAGGCATGTACTTACAGTAGTGTTGGGAGCTGTGAGTCGAGTGATTTACTGTTTGACCAGAGCCCCACACGTCACCTTTCGGGGTGGGGGGGAAGAGGGAGGGGAAGGGATAGTGGGAGCTAGACTGACCCTACGTTAACAAGCAGCCGGCAGTCAAACTATCACTTTCAGGGAGGGGGAAAAAAAAGGCAGGAAAAACGGGAGCTTGACTTACCCTACCTTAACAAGTAGCCGGCAGTGAAACTATCGTTACTATATCGCTACTCCTATCTATTGAACTTTTCCCTCACACTCCCCCATACCAAGACTTATAGTCAAGGAGTATAAGAAGAATAGGCGAGGAAAAAGTTCTAACATATGGAAGTCGTGTAAGGCAAGAAATCTTCTACTGACTGTCACGACTTAACCAGTCAGAGAATAATTTGATGAACCATTGATATACACAATATGGAACTTAAAAGCCTGGAGTGCCAATGTCCACCTCAAGAGGAGACTGTTGGTTCCCTTAAAAGTTTCTAGGTATATCAAAGGTTTGTGGTCCGTTTCTAAAATTAATTCTTTTCCCAGCAAATAAAATTTAAGTTTGGAGATACCCCACACAAGGGCTAAACATTCCTTTTCTATTGTGGAGTATCTTGTTTCTGCGGGAAGGAGTTTCCGGCTTAGGAAGCATACAGGGAAGGGAGTACCATCATGGTATTGTAGTAACACCACACCTAAGCCAGTATTGGAGGCATCAGTTCTTAAACAAAATGTTTTATTAATATCTGGAATCTTAAGTATAGGGTCTTTCGAAAAGATACTTTTAATCTCATTAAACTTTTCCCGAGCTACGTCGGAAAGTTCAAGAGGTTCCTTCACAGACTTTTTAAGGAAGTCGGATAAGATGCCTGTAAGATCAGTAAGGTTCGGGATAAACCGTGCATAAAAATTTACAGAACCAAGAAAGCTACGCATGAGCTTCTTGGTTTTTGGGAATTTAAATTCTAATAAAGCTTTGATCTTACTGGGGAGAGGCTGCAGAGAGTTATTAGAAAGTATCAGTCCAAGATATCTAATCTTGTTATACCCAAGGAAACATTTCTTCGGCTTGGCAGTGAGGCCATGTGAGCATAACCTACGCAAAACTGATGTTAATGTTTGGATATGTTCGCCCCATTTAGATGTCATTATGTAAATGTTATCAAAATAAACTGAAACATTTGGCATATTACCCAAGACCTTTCTCATCAGTCTCACGTAGGTAGCACAGGCAGTTACCAAACCGAATGGCATAGTTCTATATTGCATCAGTCCTTGGTGTGTAGGAAAAGCGGTGTACTTCTTAGAAGAAGGATTTAACATTACTTGATGATATGCCTGTGCAATATCAATCTCTGAAAAGAAGGAAGCGTCATAAAATTTGTGTAGATCGCTATCTATTAAGGGCATAGGCTCAGCATCCCACCGAGTTATAGCATTAAGGCCTCTGAAGTCAATAGCAAGTCTATATGAATTATCCTCCTTCTTAACCATGACTACTGGTGAGCAATATGCAGATACTGAAGGTTCAATGATCTTTAGTTTTAATAATTTGTCTACCTCTCGGTCAAATGCATCCCTAAGGTGAACTGGAACTGGGTATAATTTCCGTCTGATAGGATTGTCCGTCAATAAGTCAATCTTATGGACTACGGTGGAGGTAACACCTGGAATATCAGTAAAGACGTCTGAAAAGTTACTCACACATTGAAGTAGTTTTATGTCTCTTATGGTCCTCCAAAGATTCATTAATATTAATGTTGGTTGCGCCCGAGTGGTCCAGAGTCACCAAGTCATGTAGTACTTCATCATAGTCTAAGTTAGAGGTGTCAATTACGCACACTTTACATTCTTCAGTTGTTTCATCAAGTTCGTGTGGAAAAACTAAGTCAAAGTTATTAAGGCAGTTAACCGAATTTCTTCGGTAATATTTCTTAAGGATGTTGATATGATAAAGCTTAGGTTTCTCCTTGACTTCTATGAGGTAGTCAACTTTCCCACAAATTTTTAATACTTTATATGGACCTTTCCATGCTACTAATAATTTATTTGATTTTATAGGCAAAAGTACCAGAACTTCATCTCCTACTTTAAAACTTCTCCTCTGACTTTTGGAATCAAAATAGGTTTTGTACTGGTCCATTGACAAACTTAAGTTTTTCGAAACTATGTCAGAGGTCTCCTCAAGTTTGGATCTAAGGTCAAGGAGAAACTGGTAAGAAGACTGAACCTCAGCATTTACCTCCTCATTAGTCCATAAGTCATGAAGGATGGACAGTGGACCTCTGGCCTGTCTACCATAGAGAAGTTCAAAAGGTGAAAACCCCAATGAGTCACTGGGAACTTCCCTCATGGCAAACAAAGCACAGGGTAGGTAACGACGCCACTCCTTAGGTTTAAGGGAGCAAAGTTTCCTAAAAATGGACTTGAGAATCGAATGCTGGCGCTCAATCCTCCCATTACAGCTGGGATGATAGGGTGTGGTGAAGAGAGGCTTCACTCCCAAAAGTTGGTAGAGATGTTGCATTAAGTCAGATGTGAATTGTGTCCCACGGTCAGACAAAATTTCTCTAGGGATGCCCACTCTGGAAAAGATGGACAAAAGGGCTTCAGCCACCTCTGTAGTAGTTATGGTCTTTAAGGGAACGGCTTCAGGGAAACTCGAAGCATAATCAACTAATGTTAATATATATCTATGTCCCCCAGATGAAAGTGGAGATAAAGGACCAACGATGTCAATAGCTACTCTTTCAAACGGTACCGTAAAGATAGGCATTTTGACCATAGGTACTCGCCTGGTACCTCGGGAGGATGACAGTTGGCAAACTTTACACGATCTACAATAAGTAGTGACATCTGAGGACATTTTAGGCCAAAAATAGGTTTCCCTAAATTTATTTAAAGTTTTACGATGCGAGAAATGTCCGGCTACTGGCAGGTCATGAGCCAATTTAAGAACAGTCTCTCTGCATTGACTTGGAACAACTAAGATGGAATAGTCTGTCTCATCTGAATTTAATTTGAATACTGACTTGTACAAGATACCTTTTATATATTCAAATTTATATGAAAAGTTTTTCCTTTGGATCACTTGATTTTGTTTAGCGGCATTATGGCAATTCTGAAGAGAAGGGCAATTACGTTGTAAATTGACAAAGGAGTCCTTCGATATGTCTAAAGGTTTAAAGTCAGGGAAAATCAAAGGATGGACAGTAAGGGAAGCATGGGCTTTGGTCTGAGCCCTAGTCAAGACATTTATGGTATCGGAGGTGATATCTTCACTTTCATCTAACAAGTGAACCGGTGATCCTACTACCTCACTTTCGAGAGTAGCATCACTGGTTTTTAATCCCACATGAATCTCACGAGACATTGTCTCATCTGAACTTTCGAGGGGCTTCTCCGACTCTACAGGAAGAGGATCTGAAACACCTATGTCCATCTTTGGTGATGAAAGGTTAACCTCAGAAGGAAGAATGGCACCTTTTACATTACCTATTAGTACGGAGCAAGAAGTGATGGGAGCTAGTACGGCTTCAGACCAACCTGTGAACCATTTAGACCTAATGTAACAACGGATGGTAGGAAAAGTGTCTGTACGGCCCAAGTAGTCTGAAAGTATAGCAGAGGAATGAGTTTCTTTAAGATTAGGGAACAGCTTATCAGAAATTACTATACATGTGCATCCAGTGTCTCGTAAAATGGTAGATACATTAAGTCCATTAACTGTTCCTGAATAGAAGGGTACTTGGTCATTACAGTATCTAAAACATCTTCCAACTTTTTGGACCTTCTTAGAAGGACAATCTGGACGTTTATGTCCCTTAACACCACACAAATGACAAACAGGAATAAAAGAAGTCATTTTACTTTCCACTAGAGGCTTTGATTTCTTAAGGTCTGATGAACCCTTGCCCTTAGGGTTCGATCCCTTTAGGTCTTTATAGGAATTGTGAGCCTCAGCATACAGGTCAGCAGCCTCAGCAACTTCCTCAGCTTTAATCAGGTTACGTTCTCTGATGAATGTTCGTATCTGATGGGGAAGAGCTGTCAGGAACTGGTCAGCAACCATGAAGTCTCTAAGAGATTCATAGCTGTGATCAATTCCTGAACTCTCTATCCAAAAGTCGAACAAACGAAAGAGTGTTACCAGTAACTGTTGAAAGTTCTGGCCAGGCTGTAAGGTGGCATACCTGAAATCTTTCCTGTAAGAATTAGTGGTTTTTTGGTATGCTTTAAGGATTGCCTTCTTCAGTAGGTTATAATTACATATAATATCCTGTGACAAAGTAGCATAGATATTCAAAGCAGTACCAGAAAATAACATTCCTAACCTAGTAGCCCATGTGTCAGCAGGCCATTCACAGAGGGTAGCGGTATTTTCAAACCTGATAATGTAAGAAGTTGTCTTCCCCCTCTGTGAAGGGAGGTAAATTAGGTGTTGGAATATGTGTACTAGCTGCACGTTGTTCCATTACTCCTTCCTCTAATTGTTGTTGTGTAAAAGTTAACTTTTTATTCTCTAATTCAAGGCGAGATTTTTCGAGCTCGCGATCCTTTTCTCTTTCCTCAAGTTCTCATAATTTAACTTGTTCTTCACGTATCTTAGCTTGTTCCTCACGTACTCTAGCTCTCTCCCCACGATCAAGTCTATCACGCTCTTTTTGGTCTTCTCGCTCTCTTTCTAAATGTCTTTCTCAGATTTCTCTCTCAATTCTCTCTCTCTCTTTTTTCTCCTGTCTTTCAAGGTTCTCTTTCTCCTTTTTCTCTTCTCTTTCGATTCTCTCTCTCTCCTTATTCTCTTCTCTTTCCCTTTCTAGCTGTCTTTCTTCTCTCTCAATTCTCTCTCTTTCAAGTCTTTCCTGGATCTTAGCACTAATGAAAGATTCTAAATTTTTCCCTGTTATTCCTAACTTACTTCCAGCATTCATCCAAAACTGGTATTCCTCCATGCTTGCAAGAATAACTTAAACTATCAGGGGAAATGAAACGGGTATTAAAGAAAACGGAGGGTTCAATTCCTGCTCCGCTCAAACTGTAAATAAACCAGAGGGCTCGATCCCTGCTTCAATTAAACAATATGTATTAATTAAAACGAAGGGTTCTATGCCGGCTCCGAGCAAACAGTAAGTAGAATGGGGTCACTTGACCATCCAATCTTCTCACCAACAAATCAAGAGTGCCCTATGACAGTTCCCTTGATATAATAAAGAACTCAATGAAACAAGTTGTCACTGGAAAATCTTGGGTCCCTAGAGTCTAATCCTCCAAAGTGTTTCAAGCTCACATGAAAGGTGGCAAAATTAACTATTATATCCTGCCTGACTTGGCTTACAATAAATTGAGACTATAACAATCACCAAATCTTTTAAATACCTGTACCGTAGTCCTACCATAGAGAATGATTACTCATGGCTGGTGGTAACCATCTGTGGCATGCGGCGTTGAAGTTCCAATGGTAGATTCGAGATGGAATTGAATCTTGATTCTGTCGAGTTGAATCCTGACAAGGTCGCCACTTGTGAAGGCTTACTCAGCCCTGTAACAACTTCAGACAGTATTACCAAGGCTGGCTCCTCCTCAGGAAAATTAGTGAATAGAAAAAGAAATAATAACAGACAAACATAAACACTTTATTATATAGAAAATATAAAATATAAAACACTTAAATATGAAATATTAATCCTACATTAAAGAAAATGAAAAATGAAAAATATAAATAACTGAATTCAACGCTAACATATATAGGGGTGTCTGGTGTTGGTGACACTGTTGTTGAAATCGTAGCCGTTGCTAATGATGAAGGGGGGGGGTCGCAGGTGTTGGTTATGACCCACTGGCTAGTTCTTCACAGTAGATAGGGCCTTGAGTATTGTATCCCGATGACAGGAAAGTAGGTTCTTTCCCACTGCAATGATGAGGGGTTACGTCTTGCAATTTCATACAGGTGCACAAGTAATTAAATCCAAAATGGGACGTCTCCAGGACGTTAGTCCGTCTCCTGTTCTTCTCGTTGATTGACAGGTGACCCTCACTGTCATCCAAGCTGAAAAGATAGACAGGTTACCCACTGCTTAAAAATCACTCTCCATGGCACGTACAATACCCAGAAGATGTGGTGATTATTACAACAGTCAACCTAGAGCAAGACTGAAAGGACTAAGTTTATTATTGGTCAAAAGTGAAGCTTTCAACCAATAAATCCACTAGAATACAAGGTAGGCATGTACTTACAGTAGTGTTGGGAGCTGTGAGTCGAGTGATTTACTGTTTGACCAGAGCCCCACACGACACCTTTCGGGGCGGGGAAGAGGGAGGGGAAGGGATAGTGGGAGCTAGACTGACCCTACGTTAACAAGCAGCCGGCAGTCAAACTATCACTTTCAGGGAGGGGGAAAAAAGGCGGGAAAAACGGGAGCTTGACTTACCCTACCTTAACTAGTAGCCGGCAATGAAACTATCGTTACTATATTGCTACTCCTATCTATTGAACTTTTCCCTCACAGTCACTCGTCTGAGTCTTCAGCTTCCAGTTGTGACCCCTTGTCCCTGTGTCCCCTCTCTGGAACATCCTATCTCTGTCCACCTTGTCTATTCCCTGCAGTATCTTGTATGTCGTTATCATGTCTCCCCTGACCCTTCTGTCCTCCAGTGTCGTCAGTCCGATCTCCCTCAACCTTTCCTCGTACGACATTCCCCTGAGCTCTGGGACTAGCCTTGTTGCAAACCTTTGTACTTTCTCTAACTTCTTGACATGCTTGACCAGGTGTGGGTTCCAGACTGGTGCTGCATACTCCAGTATGGGCCTAAGATACACAGTGCACAGTGTCCTGAACGATTCCTTATTAAGGTATCGGAACGCTATTCTCAGGTTTGCCAGGCGCCCGTATGCTGCAGCAGTTATTTGGTTGATGTGTGCCTCCGGTGATGTGCTCGGTGTTATGGTCACCCCAAGGTCTTTCTCCCTGAGTGAGGTCTGTAGTCTTTGTCCACCTAGCCTATACTCTGTCTGTGGTCTTCTTTGCCCCTCCCCAATCTTCATGACTTTGCATTTGGCTGGATTGAATTCGAGAAGCCAGTTACTGGACCACATGTCCAGCCTGTCCAGGTCTCTTTGCAGTCCTGCCTCATCCTCATCCGATTTAATTCTTCTCATCAACTTCACATCATCTGCGAATAGGGACACTTCAGAGTCTATTCCTTCCATCATGTCGTTCACATATATCAAAAATAGCACTGGTCCTAGAACTGACCCCTGTGGGACCCAGCTCGTCACAGGCGCCCACTGTGATACCTCTTCACGTACCATGACTCGTTGCTGCCTCCCTGTCAGGTATTCCCTGATCCATTGCAGTGCCCTCCCTGTTACATGCGCCTAATCCTCCAGCTTCTGCACTAATCTCTTGTGGGGAACTGTGTCAAAGGCCTTCCTGCAGTCTAGGAAAACGCAATCTACCCACCCCTCTCTCTCGTGTCTAACTTCTGTTACCTTGTCATAAAACTCCAGGAGGTTTGTGATACAAGATTTGCCTTCCATGAACCCATACTGGTTTTCATTTATAATCTTGTTCCTTTCCAGGTGTTCGACCACTCTCCTCCTGATAATCTTCTCCATGACTTTGCACACAATACATGTCAGAGACACAGGTCTGTAGTTTAGTGCCTCGTTTCTGTTTCCTTTCTTAAATATGGGGACTACATTAGCTGTCTTCCATTTCTCAGGTAGTTGCCCTGTTTCAAGGGATGTGTTGAAGATTGTGGTTAGAGGCACGCACAGCATCTCTGCTCCTTCTCTAAGGACCCATGGGGAGATGTTGTCCAGTCCCATCGCCTTTGAGGTGTCAAGGTCACTTAGGAGCTTCTTCACCTCCTCCTCAGTTGTTCGTATGTCATCCAACACTTGTTGGTATATTCCCTCTTGATGTTCCCTTCTGTGCTGTCTTCCCACAGCCCTTCCTGTCTCTACTGTAAAAACTTTCTTAAATCTCCTGTTCAGCTCCTCACATACCTCCTGATCATTTCTTGTGAGTTCTCCACCTTCTGTTCTTAATCTGATCACTTGGTCTTTGACTGTTGTCTTCCTCCTGATGTGGCTATACAACAGTTTCGGGTCAGTCTTGATTCTCGATGCTATGTCATTTTCATACTGTCGCTGGGCCTCCCTCCTTACCTGTGCATACTCATTCCTGGCTCTGCGACTGATCTCCCTATTTTCGTGTGTTCTCTGCCTTCTGTACTTTTTCCATTCTCTATTGCACTTTGTTTTTGCCTCCTTACACCGTCGGGTAAACCAGGGGCTCGTTCTGGTCTTCCCGTTATTACTGATGCCCTTGGGAATAAACCTTTCCACTGCCTCCTTGCATTTTGTTGTTACATATTCCATCATTTCATTTACTGGCTTTCCTGCAAGTTCTCTGTCCCACTGGACCTCCCGCAGGAAGTTCTTCAACCCTATGTAGTCCCCTCTTTTATAGTCAGGCTTTTCCCATTCAACTCCTGTTATTCTTTCCACTTGCAGCTCTACTATGTATTCAAAGCACAGAACCACGTGGTCGCTAGCTCCTAGGGGACTCTCATACTTGATGTCCTCAATGTCTGAGCTGCCCAGGGTGAACACAAGGTCCAATCTTGCTGGTTCATCCTCCCCTCTCGCTCTGGTAGTGTCCTTAACATGTTGGTGCATGAGGTTTTCCAGCACCACGTCCAACATCTTGGCTCTCCATGTTTCGGGACCCCCATGTGGCTCCAGGTTTTCCCAGTCAATCTCCCTGTTGTTGAAATCCCCATAACCAGCAACTTTGCTCTGCTGGAGTGAGCTCTTCTTGCCACCTCAGCAAGTGTGTCCACCATTGCTCTGTTGCTCTCTTCATATTCCTCTCTTGGCCTCCTGCAGTTCTGTGGTGGATTATACATCACTGCAATGACCACTTTGTGTTCCCCAGACTGAAGTGTACCTACTATGTAGTCTCTTTCTCCCGTCTCATCTATGCCTTCCATTTTCTCGAATTTCCATCTGTTTTTTACGAGCAGAGCAACCCTATCTCCCCCACCCTGCCCCTTCTATCTTTCCTCATGATCTGGTATCCTGATGGGAAGATTGCATCTGTTATTGTCTCTGTGAGTTTTGTTTCTGTAACTGGTATGACGTCTGGGGACTTCTCATTGATTCTTTCTTGCCATTCTTCATGTTTATTCGTTAATCCATCTGCATTTGTGTACCAAACCTTCAAATTCTGTTCTAATACTGTAACTGTGGTGCGGGGGGTGGGAACAGAGGGATGGGTGTGTGTTGGTCGGTTTGGATTGTTCAGTTGCCTTGGGGGTGTCGTGGCTGGAGTCCTTCTGCAGGTGTTTCTGGGGGGTGTGCTTGTCCTTCCATTTGATTCTGGGTTATTCTGCTCTCCTTTTTCATTTCCTCCCATTTCTCCTTTCGTTTTTGAACTCTCTCTTTCATCGTCTTCCTTTCGTCCTGTGTTCTGTCTCGATCGAGGTACACACTCCGGAACTCCTGCTTGCTTCTCAGCCGTGCTTTCTCCTGCAGGATCATGGTTCGGGTTGATTCTGCCTTGAAAATTACTTTGAGAGGCCGATTCCTTTTCTTTGTGAACCACCCAATTCTCCGAAAATTTGCCACCTGGGTCATGTCCCCCTCGCCTATCACCTTCATGATATCTTCAATCGCTTTTTTCTCCTCCTGCTTTCTTTCATCATAAGAGTCCCCTTTAGCTTCGTCTAGCCCATAAACAAACACTGATCTCTCCCTTTCCACCTCCCACTCTGATTCCCATTGCATCCTCTGATGTGTTTTAGTTCCTTCCCGTGGAGTGTTCCTTCCTTCAGTCCCTTCCCTAGTTATGGCCCCTATGCTTCTTTGTTTGACCTTCCTGCTCACCTGTTCCTGGCCCCCACAGGCATCTGGTATGGTACCTGCACATGTCCTAGTTCACTTCAATGTCTTCCAACCTCTCATTTTGTCCTAGTGTGCTCCCTGTCTTTATTTTGGCCCCATGTGGGTTTGACAGGACCTCTGCATTCAGTTTACTTTCCATGCTTCCTTCAATCCTGTTGTCTGTGTCTGATGTAGCCATTGCCCATGCTACTTCCGTAATATCTTTGTCTCTGTGCTGTTTCAGATTTCTCACTCTGTAGTGTATGTCTCACTGTATACACTCTTAGGTATATATCTCCCTGTATACACTCTAAGGTGTATGTCTAACTGTATACACTCTGAGGTGTATGTCTCACTGTATACACTCTGCAGTGTATGTCTCACTGTATACACTATGAGGTGTATGTCTCACTGTATACACTTTGAGGTGTATGTCTCATTCTATACACTCTGACATGTATGTATCATTGTATTCACTCTGAGGTGTATGTCTCACTGTATACACTCTTAGGTATATATCTCACTCTATACACTCTGAGGTGTATGTATCACTGTATACACTCTGAGGTGTATGTCTCACTGTATACACTATGCGATGTATGTATCACTGTATACACTTTGAGGTGTATGTCTCATTGTACACTCTGAGGTGAATGTATCACTGTATGCACTCTGAGGTGTATGTCTCACTGTATACACTCTGAGGTGCATATTTTACTGTTTGCACTCTGAGGTGTATGTCTCACTGTATACACTCTGAAGTGTATGTCTCACTGTATGCACTCTGCGGTGTATGTATCACTGTATGCACTCTGAGGTGTATGTATCATTGTATACACTCTGTGGTGCATGTATCATTGTATTCACTCTGAGGTGAATGTCTCACTGTATACACTCTTAGGTGTATATCTCACTGTATACACTCTGAGGTGTATGTCTCACTGTATACACTCTGAGGTGTATATCTCACTGTATACACTCTGAGGTGTATGTCACACTGTATACATTCTGAGGTGTATATCTCATTGTATGCACTCTGAGGTGTATGTCTCACTGTATATACTCTGAGGGGTGTTGAGAAATGGCATTACCAGCTACGTTTAAACAGTGAACACTTAACTTAAAGACAACTCATCGCCTGCACAGCCTGCAGACGAGGTCTAGAAGCTGTCGAAACCATCTCACAACGGGCTGTCAAGAAATATAATTTGTAAGATTATAAATTACCCCTAGGGGGTGTTATGTCAGCATTTCATTCACTGATGGCTGACAACCTACTTGTTTGGACTCAAAAGTCCACACCTTACTGCCGACTATAGGTTGATTACAAACTCCTTGCGACTCAAGAACTGTGCAGTCCCCCGTTCTACAAGAAATTCGTAACATACCTTGCTCTTGTAGCGTGAGCTATGGTGTTCTTCACACCTTCGACAGGTATCGGTGACTTGATAGAAGCTGAAGTGTCCTTGGATGTCCACGTCTTCCATTGTCTAGGAAATGCACACTGGTACACATGTTCCACAAGATTTGTCTTTATTGTTCACAATTTTATCACTGAAGAAGCTGATCACACTTCTCTTAAGTGTTTATTGTGTTTTATGAGACACTTTGTTCACACTAATGCACAGATCGTTGTTCTTTGTTGGTTATCCTGGCGTCAGTGTCACTCTCAGTAGAGTCAAAAGTAATCTGAAGACGCCACAGCGCCCCATGCCGTCACTCCCCTAGCACAAAGAAAATGCTGACCTAGTACTTTTGCTTCCTTGCCACTTCCTCGATGAAACAAAGCAAAATGTTTGTTTCTTGCTGTCTTAAGCATAGACAACAATGTCCACTATCTTTACTATGGTAATAAAGAGGGAGCAGGATTTTCCTTAATTGTCCAGCTAAAGTAAGAGATGTACTGTCTCTTATTAAAATACACTTTGCAACACTGGACTGCAAGGAGCATCGGTCACTTGACCACGTCAGATACTCGTACGGCATCTGTGATCAATTATTCACTGTAGCAGTAAACAAGATGCTTGCCCCTTCTGAGAGGGCTGGGCCCCTCAGGGCTGAAAGGGGCTCAAGGGGCTGAAGGGGGCTGATACCCCCTCCTGGAGAAAATTTCTCCACACTGGGGGGCGGCGGAGGTTCGCTGCAGGTGAACTATTCATCACTTAACATTAATTTAATTTTCTCACTCGCCATCACTGCTGCTTGTCTTTTCTGAACAGCTTTAGTCTGTGTGGTGTCTGGAGAATCACTAATTTTGTTTTCAACACTGTGTAATTCTAACGGCACTAGTTTATTTATTGTCCGCTTATTCACTACACCTTTGCTCAAAACATCAACTGTCCTGATGATTCCATTTGCATCAGGATATATGGTCACAATTTTTCCAAGTGGCCATTGGGACCTCGGACTATCATTGTCAATAATCACTATGTCACCTGGTCTTAAGGACTTATGATTTTCAGGAACACCAGCTCCATAGAAGTGTTCTCTCAATGAGGTGAGATAGTCTTCTCGCCAAATTTTCTCCCAACGTTCAATCACTTTATTAAGGTGTTTGAATTTACGTCTGAGTTGCTCAGGTTCGAAATAAGTAGGATCCTCTATGATTTCTTTATCATTCATGGGAGGAACAGGTTCGAGCCTTCTGCCATGGAGTAAATGAGATGGACTTAACACTTCTAAATTGTCCAGATCATCGGTAACATAAGTCAGAGGTCTGTTGTTGACTCTATTTTCTATTTCAGTCACAACTGTACGGAATTCTTCTAAGTCGATTCTCTGACGATGAAGAGTCTTCCTTAAACAACGTTTTACAATGCCGATCATTCTTTCATAAAATCCGCCGTGCCATGGAGATTTAGGAGGAATGTATCTCCAACGACATCTGCGTTGATTCAGCATCTGTTGTGCTTCTGGTTGATCAAAGATCTTGCTTATATAAGCAGCACCAGCAACAAAGTTCGTTGCATTATCTGAAATCGTCAGTCTGGGACATGCCCTTCTGGCTGCAAACCTTCTGAATAATTTGATAAAGGTTTCAGCAGACATGTCAGTGGCTACTTCTAGATGTACTGCTCTAGTTGTAGCACAAGTGAACAAACAGATGTACGCCTTGATGGGAACTTTGTCAACTGTTTTGGTTAAAATTATTGGTCCAGCGTAATCTACACCTGTCACCTCAAATGGAGTGATATGACAAACTCTTTCAGAGGGATATGGAGGTGGACCTGGATACTGACATACTCGCATATCGTAGTGACGACAAGTAATACAGTCCTTTATTTGCTTTTTCACACTTTGTCGACCTTGAGGTATCCAGTAGGATTGTCGTATATGACAAAGTGTGTCAGCTACCCCACCATGTAACACGTTACTGTGGGCGTTTTGCACAATCAGTTTTGTTAGCCAATGATTCTTGGGGATCAATATTGGATGTATGGCTTCTTTAGGTAATGAAGAATTATGAATTCTTCCTCGACATCTCATAATCTTTTCTGAGTAGAGATAAAGTCCTAAAGAATTAATCATGACAGGTTTCTTTGGGGATTTATCTTGTGTTTCTAGAAATTTATATTCTGTAGAGAAAACATCTTTCTGTATTAGTTTCATCCAGTATTTAATGGGTTCAAGACATTCATAATCAGGTTTTATTCCTTTAATGAATTGAAAGACAAGAGCTGTAACTCTTATGAGTTTACCCAAAGATGAGTATTTAAATCCATCAATGACTATTTCTGTTGTGTCTGCAGTATTTACACAACTTATTTCTGCTGTGTTCAAGCAGACTGTTTCTTCTGGCATAATGTGAGCTTTTTGCTGAGGCCAGTTATTTTCATTAGAGAGCCAGTTCGGTCCGTGGAGCCATAATTTATTATCCACAAATTTCTTGAGTGGGACACCACGTGGCAACATGTCAGCTGGATTCTCTTGGGTAGAGACGTGAAGAAAGAGATAATCTCTCTGCATCTCTTTTATTTCTGCTACTCTGTTCTGTACATAGACCAACTTACTCTTATTATTTCTTAACCACTGGAGAACTGCTTCATTATCACTCCAGATCACGGTTTTCTCAATAGTGAGATGATCAAGTACTTTGTTGAGATAGACAGCTATTTTGTACCTACATAGAGTGCTGTCAGTTCCAATTGTGGTACTGTTCTGACCTTCAAGTGTGCTACCCTGGCCTTTGAAGTAATTAGTGTACTTCCTTCAGCATTACTCATGTAAGCTACAGCGCCATAACCTCTGGTTGACGCATCACAGAACACATGTAATGTGCACTTGTTTCCCTCTTGACCTATTTGTCTGGGAAATTTAATTTGATGAAGTTGTTTAAACTCCTTGGATATTTCATCACATGCTTGACTCATTTCTAGAGGCAATTTTTCATCCCATCCAATTTTGAGCTTCCATGCGTCTTGCATAAGCATTTTACCCTTTATGGTAATTGGTGAGACGAGTCCTAGAGGATCAAAACATTGTGATACCTCTGACAGTAAACTACGTTTAGTGAGTGTACTGCATGATTTATTGTTTATCCTTTTGAGACTCAAAGTATCTTTCTGTGTGTTCCAATTACGTCCCAGCATATTGTTGCAATCAGGAATTTCAGCTTCAGGGAAATCTTCTTTGATAAGTTCCCTTAATTGCTTTGAATTAGTATTCCACATCCTTAAAGGCATATTTGCTTCCTTCATCTCCTTGTTAGCTTCTCTGTATAAGGATTTCAAATCCTCCTCTTTATTCACAGCACCTTGAAGATTGTCCACATAGAAACTTTTCTTTAAGATTTCTTTCAAGGGACTTTCAGATTTCTTCAAATATGTATTTAGAGTAGCTTCTAGTAAGAATGGAGAGGATGTTGCACCAAATAATACTGATTTGAAGCGATAAGTTTTCACAGGCTTTGAGGATCATGTGGATTTTCAGGCCACAAGAATCGAGTATAATCTCTATCTATTTCTTGTAGTCCTGCTCTTAAGAAAGCTTAGGAAATATCAGCATATGGGTTTGTGCGAAATTTCATAAGTACGTCTCCAAGCTTCTCAGTTAGTGAGGGTCCGGTCATCAGACAGTCGTTAAGACTTGCTACATCTTGATTTGCACGTGCGCTGCAATTATATACAACACGTAGTGGAGTGGTTTCAGAATCTTTTCTGACTCCATGGTGCGGGAGATAATGAGCGTTTGTCTTCAACTTATCTTCGACTATTTCCTCAATGAATTTATTGTCCAACTGTTCTTGTATGATATTATCATAGACAGTCAGTAGCTCTGGATTCTTCCTGAGCTCATGTATTTGTGCTTTCATTTGTCCGAAAGCCATGCGATAATTGCTAGGCAGATGTGGTGGATTTAATTTCCATGGTAACCTAACCCAATACTGTCCATCTTTATATTTGACAGTGTCCAAATATTGGTTATAAGTCTGAGACTCTTGTGGGCTTGGTTTATTTACATCAATACCTATCGCATCTAAATCCCACAACTTATCAACTGGTTCATTCATTTCTTCCAGTAATGATAATTTTTGCTGTGGTACATGATCAGTGGTTATTCTCGTAACTAGTACATTTTCCACTGAATCAATATCAGCTTCTTTCCCACTTTGAGAGGGAATGGGACCACATATCATGTGGCCTCCTGCTGTTTTCAGCAAGTGAACATCATGTTTACTTACTACATTTTGCACAAAACAGTGATAATAATCACTTCCAATGATTAAATCAATTGGACTAATAGTGTCCGTCTGTATGTCAGGACAGGCTAACTTGACCTTAGCTGCTTTCAGTGCTGCAACTGTTTCTTTTAATCCCTGGATCTGCACAGACTTAGGCAAATCATCTACTACCACAGCTTCTACTGTCTTTTTCCTGTTTCCTAGACCAACAGTGATTCTGGCTAGGTCATATGTCTGTTTACCAGAATTGTGGAAAAAACCAGCTATATCTAACTGTATTTTGGCATAGGGTTGTTCATTCAGTTTCTGCAACACTGTTCTTCTTATGAAGGACCTTTGTGAGCCTTGATCAAATAGTGTTAGCACATTGGTTTTGTGTAATTTATTAGATAACTCAACTCGAGCTATCGGGAGAGCAGTTGCTTTAAACTTATCTCTCACATTTAATGATGTTGCTTGTTGACTTCTTGATTCTGTGGAAGTCTGCTGCTGTTCAGCAAAAGTATTTGGGCATAATGCGGTATGATGCATACCCTTGCATTTAAAACACTTCTTCAGTGAGCATTTACCTCCCTTGTGTTCACCTAAACACTTGATGCATCTTTTCAGCTGATGAACACGTTGTTTACGTGCCTCCATTGATGTGTATTGAATACAATACTGTGCCCAATGTGTTCCGTCACAAAGTACACATTTTGGAGTACGTTTATGTATGACAGTCTGTTTACTGTCTGTTGTATTCACAGCTTGATAAATGCCTATATGGGATTTCCCATTCTGTGGTTTAGTGGGAGTAGGTATACTCTTTTTATACTGAGTTGAAGGTTTATTATCCACTGGATTTGTGTATTTTTCATCTTGTCTCGCTGCTTGCATGCATGAAACTATTGTTTGTAAACCATTGCTAATTTCTTCACAAGTGAAATAGCGTTTATTGAACATAATATTTAATCGTTCAATAGCTTGTGGTGACAACTTATCTTGTACAATACCACTGATAAACCAATCACATTGTCTTAGGTCATATTTAGCACCTAGAGATCTGAGACTATTGTCTAATGTGATTCTAAATGCCTGTAAGTCTGAAAAACAATGTTTGGGTGGCTTCAAACTTGATATTAAGACTGCATGTCTAACTCTGGCCTTGTCAGCATCAAATTGTCTGCTAAGACACGTAAGGCTATTTGATAATTACCTTTAACCACCGGAAATGACTTAATCAGTTCATAGGGTTCTCCCTTCACAAGACATTTAAGGTAATTGAACTTACCAATCTCATCTATGTCAGTTCGTGAATTTACTATGGATTGAAAACCACTAATGAATTCTTCATAATTATGACCTTGGAAAATAGGTAATGACAATGTAGGTAAGCTTGGTAATGGGACACTTGTTGTTGTTACAGGTGTAACAGGTGTTTGACCACTAGTTACAGTAGGTCTCTGTGACAGAGTTTTGCGGCAGATAGCCTGTACTCCTGTCCACCTTAATTGTTGATTACTAAAAGTATCCAAAACATTTTTAATTTCATCCTCAGATGGATCTGATTCAAGGAATTTATTTTCATAATGTGAATAGTCTGAATTAATTATTTTCAGACGTTGTGTAAGTAATCCAAATTTGACCTCGAGATCATCAAAATCTATGTTTGTATCTTGAGTTAATCCTATACAGACTGAAATTAGATTTTCTAATTGTGTAATCTTAGTCTGTAAAGACTGAAACTGAGTTTTCAAACAAGCCATTTTAATGGTATACTGAAAATTCTAGCACCACACTTAGAGTGTTTAAAAAACACTGTACTGCTATAAACAGCTGAGTTTTTGTTATGCTTAAGTCAGCAATAATCGAGTCAGACACTACTGACCCACTAAGCTTAACCTCAGGGTCAATGACCATGAAGGGTACACAGTACATATGGCTGGTGTTTATGGCTTGAGTTTGATGTGTCAGCCTGACCACGATGATTAATCGTAAATAACGATGTTATACACTTCATTCACTATACACTATAAATGTCACTGAATAACTGTAAATCACACGTGAATATTACTTACACATATATAAATGTCACTGTTAATATATATTTGAAAGCTTACACTTTATATATAAGTTCCTTTAATATAACAGGTAGATCTATAAGAAACAAACTTTAACACAATCTTGTCTCTTAATTTCTGTCTATAAACATTATAAACACTCTGTGTATATACACTCAGACAAACTGAACATCAGTTGGGTTGTTGTTGTCGAAGTCAGCGATTTTCGAGATTGGAGCAGTGGTTGGAGGGTGCCATCCCCCGTTTTCTTGTTGGGTGAGTCACCCAGCTCCCGTTTTCTTTGGGTGAACGCTGGGTGAGCGCCCGTTTTCTTTTGGCTGCCGATTCTCTGTGATTGAGTCTGGAGGGACTCATTTATATTGGTTTATATTGTAAAACACTACTTTTACAGCTTTTTTCGAAGGACCTTGGCTCATAGGTTATTTGTACACTGTAGTACAACATATCTGGACCACAGTGTGGCCTTTATCCGGTTCGAGCTTTAGGTGTATGTCTCACTGTATATACTCTGAGGTGTATGTCTCACTGTATATACTCTGAGGGGTATGTCTCACTGTATGCACTTTGAGGTGTGTCTCATTGTATACACTGTGGTGAATGTCTCACTGTATACACTCTGAGGTGTATATCTCATTGTATACACTCTGAGGTGTATGTCTCACTGTATATACTCTGAGGTGAATGTCTCACTGTATACACTCTGAAGCGTATGTCTCACTGTATACATTCTGAGGTGTATGTCTCATTGTATACACTCTGCGGTGTATGTCTCATTGAATACACTCTGAGGTGTATGTCTCACTGGATACACTCTGCAGTGTATATACCACTGTATACACTCTGAGGTGTATGTCTCACTGTATACACCCATAGGTGTATATCTATTTCACTGTATGCACTCTGAGGTGTATGTCTCACTGTATACACTCTGAGGTGTATATTTCACTGTACTCACTCTGAGGTGTATGTCTCACTGTATACATTCTGAGGTGTATATATCATTGTATACACTCTGCGGTGTATGTATCACTGTATACACTCTGATGTGTATGTCTCGTTGTATACACACTGATGTGTATGTATCACGGTATACACTTTGAGTTGTATGTCTCACTGCATACACTCTGAGGTGTATATCTCACTGTATACACACTGAGGTGTATGTCCCACTGTATACACTCTGAGGTGTATGTCTCACTGTATACACTCTGAAGTGTATATCTCACTGTATACACTCTCAGGTGTATGTCTCATTCTATTCACTCTGAGATGTATGAACCTTTGTATTCACTCTGTGGTGCATGTCTCACTGTATACACTGCGGTGTATGTCTCATTTTATACACTCTGCGGTGTATATCTCACTGTACACACTCTGCGGTGTATATCTCAATGTATACACTCTGAGGTGTACTTCTCACTTTATACACTCTGAGGTGTATGTCTCACTGTATGCACTCTGCCGTGTATGTATCACTGTATACTCTCTGAGGTGTATATCTCACTGTATACACTCTGAGGTGTATATCTCACTGTATACACTCTAAGGTGTATGTCTCACTGTATACACTCTGCGAAGAATGTATCACTGTATACACTCTGAGGTGTATGTCTCACTGTATACACTCTGAGGTGTATGTCTCCTTGTATACACTCTGAGGTGCATGTATCATTGTATTCACTCTGAGGTGAATTTCTCATTGTATACACTCTGAGGTGTATGTCTCACTGCATACACTCTGAGGTGTATATCTCACTGTATACACTCTGAGGTGTATGCCCCACTGTATACATTCTGAGGTGTATATCTCATTGTGTACACTCTAAGGTGTATGTCTCACTATATACACTCTGAAGTGTATGTCTCACTGTATAAACTTTGAGGTGTGTCTCATTGTATTAACTTCGGTGTATTCCTCACTGTATACACTCTGAGGTGTTTATCTTATTGTATACACTCTGAGGTGTATGTCTCACTGTATATACTCTGAGGTGTATGTCTCACTGTATACACTCTGAAGTGTATATCTCACTGTATACACTCTCAGATGTATGTCTCATTGTATACACTCTGCGGTGTATGTCACATTGAATACACTCTGAGGTGTATGTCTCACTCAATACACTGTGCGGTGTATGTCTCACTGTATACACTGCGGAGTATGTCTCACTGTATACACTCTTTTGTGTATATACCACTGTATACACTCTGAGGTGTATGTCTCACTGTATACACTCATAGGTGTATATCTCACTGTATGCACTCTGAGGTGTATGTCTCACTCTATGCACTCTAAGGTGTATATCTCACTGTATACACTCTGAGGTGTATGTCTCACTGTATACATTCTGAGGTGTATATATCACTGTATACACTCTCAGATGTATGTCTCATTGTATACACTCTGCGGTGTATGTCACATTGAATACACTCTGAGGTGTATGTCTCACTCAATACACTGTGCGGTGTATGTCTCACTGTATACACTGCGGAGTATGTCTCACTGTATACACTCTTTGGTGTATATACCACTGTATACACTCTGAGGTGTATGTCTCACTGTATACACTCATAGGTGTATATCTCACTGTATACACTCATAGGTGTATATCTCACTGTATGCACTCTGAGGTGTATGTCTCATTCTGTGCACTCTGAGGTGTATGTCTCGCTTTATACACTCTGAGGTGTATGTCACACTGTATTCACTCTGAGGTGCATGTCTCACTGTATACACTCTAAGGTGAATGTCTCACTGAATGCACTCTGCGGTGTATGTATCACTGTATACACTATGAGGTGTATGTCTCAATGCATACACTCTGGGGTGTATATCTCACTGTATACACCCTGAGGTGTATGTCTCATTGTATACACCTCTGCGGTGTTTGTATCACTGTATACACTCAGAGGTGTATGCCTAATTGTACACTATGAGGTGTATCTCTCATTGTATATACTCTGAGGTGTATATCTCACTGTATACACTCTGAGATGTATGTCTCACTGTATACATTCTGAGATGTATATGTCATTGTATACACTCTGAGGTGCATGTATCAATGTATTCACTCTGAGATGTATGTCTCACTGTATGCACTCTTAGGTGTATATCTCACTGTAAACGCTCTGAGGTGCATATCTCACTGTATACACTCTGAGGTGTATGTCTCACTGTATACACTCTGAGGTGTATATCTAACTGTATACACTCTTGAGGTGTATGTCTCATTGTACACACTCTGCGGTGTATGTCACATTGAATACACTCTGAGGTGTATGTCTCACTCAATACACTCTGCGGTGTATGTCTCACTGTATACACTGCAGTGTATGTCTCACTGTATACACTCTTTGGTGTATATACCACTGTATACACTCTGAGGTGTATGTCTCACTGTATACACTGCAGTGTATGTCTCACTGTATACACTCTTTGGTGTATATACCACTGTATACACTCTGAGGTGTATGTCTCACTGTATACACTCATAGGTGTATATCTCACTGTATACACTCTGAAGTGTATGTCTCACTGTATGCACTCTGAGGTGTATATCTCACTGTATACATTCTGAGGTGTATGTCTCACTGTATACATTCTGATGTGTATATATCACTGTATACCCTTTGAGGTGTATGTCTCACTGTATATACTCTGAGGTGTATGTCTCACTGTATACACTCTGAAGTGTATGTCTCACTGTATACACTCTGAGGTGTATGTTTCACTGTATTCACTCTCAGGTGTATGTCTCACTGTATACACTCTAAGGTGTATGTCTCACTGCATGCACTCTGCGGTGTATGTATCACCGTATACACTATGAGGTGTATGTCTCACTGTATACACTCTGAGGTGTATATCTCACTGTATACACTCTGAGGTGTATGTTTCACTGTATACACCTCTGCGGTGTTTGTATCACTGTAAACACTCAGAGGTGCATGTCTAATTGTACACTTTGAGGTGTATATCTCACTGTATACACTCTGAGATGTATGTATCACTGTATACATTCTGAGATGTATATCTCATTGTATACATTCTGAGGTGTGTCTCATTGTGTACACTGCGGTGTATGTCTCACTGTATTCAATCTGATGTGTATATTTCACTGTATACACTCTTAGGTGTATGTCTCACTCTATATACTCTGCGGTGTATGTCTCACTGTATACACTCTGAGGTGTACGTCTCACTGTATACACTCTGAGGTGTATGCATCACTGTATACACTCTGAAGTGTATGTATCACTGTATACACTCTGTGGTGCATGTCTCACTGTATACACTCTTTGGTGTATATCTCACTGTATACACTCTGAGGTGTGTGTCTCACTGTATATACTCTGCGGTGTATCACTGTATTCACTCTGAGGTGTATGTCTCATTGTACACTCTGTGCTGTATGTATCACTGTATTCACTCTGAGTTGTATGTCTCCCTGTATACACTCTGCGGTGTATGTATCACTATATACACTCTGAGGTGTATGTCTCACTGTATACAATCTGAGGTGTATATCTCACTGTATGCACTCTGAGATGTATGTCTCACTGTATACACTCTGCGGTGTATGTATCACTGTATACACTCTGCGATGTATGTATCACTATATACGCTCTGAGGCGTATGTCTCACTGTATACACTCTGAGGTGTATGTATCACTGTATGCACTCTGAGGAGTATATTTCACTGTATGCACTCTGAGGTGTATGTCTCACTGTATACACTCTGAGGTGTATGTGTCACTGTATGCACTCTGAGGTGTATGTCTCATTGTATGCACTCTGAGGTGTATATCTCACTGTATACACTCTTAGGAGTATGTCCCACTGTATATATTCTGAGGTGTATATCTCATTGTATACACTCTGAGGTGTATGTCTCACTGTATATATTCTAAGGGGTATGTCTCACTGTATACACTCTGAAGTGTATGTCTCACTGTATGCACTTTGAGGTGTGTCTCATTGTATACACTGCGGTGTATGTCTCACTCTATGCACTCTGAGGTGTATATCTCTTTGTATACACTCTGAGGTGTATGTCTCACTGTATATACTCTGAGGTGTATGTCTCACTGTATACACTCTGAAGTGTATGACTCACTGTATACACTCTGAGGTGTATGTCTCATTGCATACACTCTGCGGTGTATGTCTCACTGAATACACTCTGCGGTGTATGTCTCGTTGTATACACTGCGGTGTATGTCTCACTGTATACACACTTTGGTGTGTATACCACTGTATACACTCTGAGGTGTATGTCTCACTGTATACACTCATAGGTGTATATCTCACTGCATGCCTTCTGAGGTGTATGTCTCACTGTATACACTCTGAGGTGTATATCTCACTGTATACACTCTGAGGTGTATGTCTATCTGTATACACTCGTAGGTGTATATCTCACTGCATGCATTCTGAGGTGTATGTCTCACTGTATACACTCTGAGGTGTATATATCATTGAATACACTCTGAGGTGTATGTCCCACTGTATATACTCTGAGGTGTATGTCTCACTGTATACACTCTAGTGTATGTCTCACTGTATACACTCTGAGGCGTATGTCTCACTGTATACACCTCTGCGGTGTATGTATCACTGTATACACTCAGAGGTGTATGTCTAATTGTACACTTTGAGGTGTATCTCTCATTGTATACACTCTGAGGTGTATATCTCACTGTATACACTCTGAGATGTATGTCTCACTGTATACACTCTGAGATGTATATCTGATTGTATACACTCTGAGGTGTATGTATCATTTTATTCACTCTGAGATGTATGTCTCACTGTATGCACTCTTAGGTGTATATCTCACTGTATACACTTTGAGGTGTATGTCTCGCTGTATACACTCTGAGGTGCATATCTCACTGTATACACTCTGAGGTGTATGTCTCACTGTATACATACTGAGGTGTATCTCATTGTATACAGTCTGAGGTGTATGTCTCACTGTATATACTCTGAGGTGTATGTCTCACTGTATACACTCTGAGGTGTATGTCTCACTGTATACAATCTGATATGTGTATCTCACTGTATACACTCTGAGGTGCATGTCTCACTGTATACACTCTTTGGTGTATATCTCACTGAATACACTCTGAGGTGTATGTATCACTGTATTCACTCTGAGGTGTTTGTCTCATTGTACACTCTGTGGTGCATGTATCACTGTATACACTCTGAGGTGTATATCTCACTGTATACACTCTGAGGTGTATATCTCACTGTATACACTCTGAGATGTATATTTCACTGTATGCACTCTGAGGTGTATGCATAATTGTATACACTCTGAGGTGTATGTATCACTGTATACACTCTGAGGTGTATATTTCACTGTATGCACTCTGAGGTGTATGTCTCACTGTATACACTCTGAGGTGTATGTGTCACTGTATGCACTCTGAGGTGTATGTCTTGTTGTATGCACTCTTGGGTGCATGTATCATTGTATTCACTCTGAGGAGAATGTCTCACTGTATACACTCTTAGGTGTATATCTCACTGTATGCACTCTGAGGTGTGTGTCTCTCTGTATACACTCTGAAGTGTATATCTCACTGTATATATTCTGAGGTGTATATCTCATTGTATACACTCTGAGGTGCATGTCTCACTGTATATACTCTAAGGGGTATGTCTCACTGTATACACTCTGAAGTGTATGTCTCACTGTATGCACTTTGAGGCGTGTCTCATTGTATACACTGCGGTGTATGTCTCACTGTATGCACTCTGAGGTGTATATCTCATTGTATACACTCTGAGGTGTATGTCTAACTGTATATACTCTGAGGTGTATGTCTCGCTATATACACTCTGAAGTGTATGACTCACTGTATACGCTAGGAGGTGTATGTCTCGTTGTATACACTCTGCCGTGTATGTCTCACTGAATACACTCTGCGGTGTATGTCTCGCTGTATACACTGCGGTGTATGTCTCACTGTATACACACTTTGTTGTTAGGTAAGACACATATGCAACAGTTAGGTATCTTTATTATGAAACGTTTCGCCTACACAGTAGGCTTCTTCAGTCAAGTACAGAAAAGTTGATAGAAGCAGAAGATACTTGAAGACGATGTAATCAGTCCATCACCCTTAAAGTTTTGAGGTGGTCAGTCCCTCAGTCTGGAGAAGAGCATTGTTCCATAGTATGAAACAATATGGAGATGAAGTGACAGGATGGAGCTTTTTATAGCGCCAAGAGGTGAGACGTAGGCCACTAGGAGAGGTAAGAACTCAGATGCTGAGAGGTCAGGTCCCTCTCAAATCCAGCCGCTCTCACTAGTGGAAGTTGTCGAAGTTGATTGCAGGTCTGTACCAAGATACCCTTGTGTTGCAGTGTCTGACAGATTGAACATTAAAATGGTATAAAATACCGACAGGTTGTTAGGTAAGACACATATGCAACAGTTAGGTATCTTTATTATGAAACGTTTCGCCTACACAGTAGGCTTATTGAGTCAAGTACAGAAAAGTTGATAGAAGCAGAAGATACTTGAAGACGATGTAATCAGTCCATCACCCTTAAAGTTTTTTTGTTGTGTATACCACTGTATACACTATGAGGTGTATGTCTCACTGTATACACTCACAGGTGTATATCTCACTGTATACACTCTGAGGTGTATGTCTTACTGTATACATTCTGAGGTGTATATATCATTGAATACACTGTGAGGTGTATGTCCCACTGTATATACTCTGAGGTGTATGTCTCACTGTATACACTCTGAAGTGTATTTCTCACTGTATACACTCTGAGGTGTATGTCTCACTGTTTACTCCTCTGCGGTGTATGTATCACTCTATACACTCAGAGGTGTATGTCTATTTGTACACTTTGACGTGTATCTCTCATTGTATACACTCTGAGGTGTATATCTCACTGTATACATTCTGAGATGTATGTCTCACTGTATACATTCTGAGATGTATATCTGATTGTATACACTCTGAGGTGTATGTATCATTGTATTCACTCTGAGATGTATGTCTCACTGTATGCACTCTTAGGTGTATATCTCACTGTATACACTCTGAGGTGTATGTCTCGTTGTATACACTCTGAGGTGTATGTCTCACTTTATACATACTGAGGTGTATCTCATTGTGTACACTCTGCGGTGTATGTCTCATTGAATACACTCGGAGGTGTATGTCTCACTGTATGCATACTGAGGTGTATCTCATTGTATACAGTCTGAGGTGTATGTCTCACTGTATATACCCTGAAGTGTATGACTCACTGTATACACTCTGAGGTGTATGTCTCATTGTATACACTCTGCATTGTATGTCTCATTGAATACACTCTGAGGTGTATGTCTCACTGAATACACTCTATGGTGTATGTCGCGCTGCGTACACTGCGGTGTATGTCTCACTGTATACACACTTTAGTGTATATACCACTGTATACACTCTGAGGTGTATGTCTCACTGTATACACTCATAGGTGTATATCTCACTGTATGCACTCTGAGGTGTATGTCTCTCTGTATACACTCTGAGGTGTATATCTCACTGTATACACTCTGAGGTGTATGTCTCACTATATACATTCTGAGGTGTATATATCATTGTATACACTCTGAGGTGTATGTCTCACTGTATACACTCTGAGGTGTATGTCTCACTGTATTCCCTCTGAGGTGTATGTCTCACTGTATACACTCTAAGGTGTATGTCTCACTGTATGCACTCTGCGGTGTATGTCTCACTGTATACACTCTGAGGTGTATATCTCACTGTATACACTCTGAGGTGTATGTCTCACTCTATATACTTTGCGGTGTATGTCTCACTGTATACACTCTGAGGTATATGTCTCACTGTATACACTCTGAGGCGTATGTCTAACTGTATACACTCTGATATGTATGTTTAACTGTATACACTCTGAGGTTTATATCTCACTGTATACACTATGAGGTGTATGTCTCACTCTGTATACTCTACGGCGTGTCTCACTGTATACACTCTGAGGTATATGTCTCACTATATAGACTCTGACGTGAATGTCTCTCAGTATACACTCTGAGGTGTATGTCTCAATGTATGCACTCTGCAGTGTATGCATCACTGTATGCACTCGGAGGTGTATGTCTCACTGTATACACTCTGAGGTGTATATCTCACTGAATACACTCTGAGGTGTATGTCTCACTGTATACACTCTGCGGTGTATGTATCACTGTATACGCTCTGAGGTGTATTTCTTATTGTACACTCTGAGGTGTATCACTGTATACACTCTGAGGTGTATATCTCATTCTATACACTCTTAGGTGTATGTATCATTGTATTCACTCTGAGGTGTATATCTCACTGTATACACTCTTATGCGTATATCTCACTGTATACACTCTGAGGTGTATGTCTCACTGAATACAATCTGAGGTGTATATCTCACTGTATACACTCCAAGGTGTATGTCTCACTGTATACATTCTGAGGTGTATATCTCATTGTATAAATACTGAGGCGTATGTCTCACTGTATATACTCTGAGGTGTATGTCTCACTCTATACACTCTGAAGTGTATGTCTCACAGTACACACTCTGAGGTGTGTCTCATTGTATTCTCTGCGGTGTATGTCCCACTGTATACACTCTGAGGTGTATGTCTCATTGTATACACCCTGCGCAGTATGTCTCATTGAATACACTCTGAGGTGTATGTCTCACTGTATTCACTCTTAGGTATAAATCTCTCACTGTATGCACTCTGAGGTGTATGTCTAACTGTATACACTCTGAGGTGTATATCTCTCTGTATACACTGCGGTGTATGTCTCATTTTATACACTCTGCGGTGTGTATCTCTCTGTATACACTCTGAGGTGTATATCTCAATGTATACACTCTGAGGTGCACGTCTCACTGTATACACTCTGAGGTGTATGTCTCACTGTATGCACTCTGCCGTGTATGTATCACTGTATACACTCTGAGGTGTATATCTCACTGTATACACTCTGAGGTGTATATCTCACTGTATACACTCTGAGGTGTTTGTCATTGTATACACTCTGTGGTGTATGTCACATTGAATACACTCTGAGGTGTATGTCTAACTCAAGACACTCTGCGGTGTATGTCTCACTGTATACACTGCGGTGTATGTCTCACTGTATACACTCTTTGGTGTATATACCACTGTATACACTCTGAGGTGTATGTCTCTCTGTATACACTCATAGGTGTATATCTCACTGTATGCACTCTGAGGTGTATGTCTCACTGTATGCACTCTGAGGTGTATATCTCACTGTATACACTCTGAAGTGTATGTCTCACTGTATACATTCTGATGTGTATATATCACTGTATACACTGTGAGGTGTATGTCTCACTGTATATATTTTGATGTGTATGTCTCACTGTATGCACTCTGCCGTGTATGTATCACTGTATACACTCTGAGGTGTATATCTCACTGTATACACTCTGAGGTGTATATCTCACTGTATACACTCTGAGGTGTATGTCTCACTGTATACACTCTGCGATGAATGTATCACTGTATGCACTCTGAGGTGTATGTCTCATTGTACACTCCGAGGTGAATGTTTCACTGTATACACTCTGAGGTGTATGTCTCACTATATAAACTCTGAGGTGCATATTTTACTGTATGCACTCTGAAGTGTATGTCTCACTGTATACACTCTGAAGTGTATGTCTCACTGTATGCACTCTGCGGTGTATGTATCACTGTATGCACTCTGAGATGTATGTATCATTGTATACACTCTGTGGTGTATATCTCACTGTATACACACTGAGGATAATGTCACACTGTATACATTCTGATGTGTATTTCTCATTGTATACACTCTGAGGTGTATGTCTCACTGTATACACTCTTAGGTGTACATCTCACTCTATACACTCTGAGGTGTATGTCTCACTGTATACACTCTGAGGTGTATATCTCACTGTATACACACTGAGGAGTATGTCACACTGTATACATTCTGAGGTGTATATCTCATTGTATACACTCTGAGGTGTATGTCTCACTGTATACACTCTGAAGTGTATATCTCACTGTATACACTCTGAGGTGTATAACTCATTGTATAAACTCTGCGGTGTATGTCACATTGAATACACTCTGAGGTTTATGTCTCACTCAGTACACTCTGCGTTGTATGTCTCACTTTATACACTGCGGAGTATGTCTCACTGTATACACTCTTTGGTGTATACACCACTGTATACACTCTGAGGAGTATGTCTCACTGTATACACTCATAGGTGTATATCTCACTGTATGCACTCTGAGGTGTATGTCTCACTCTATGCACTCTGAGGTGTATATCTCACTGTATATACTCTGAGGTGTATGTCTCACTGTATACACTCTGAGGTGTATGTCTCACTGTATACACTCTGAGGTGTATGTCTCACTGTATTCACTCTGAGGTGCATGTCTCACTGTGTACACTCTAAGGTGTATGTCTCACTGAATGCACTCTGGGGTGTATATCTCACTGTATACGCCCTGAGGTGTATGTCTCACTGTATACACCTCTGCGGTGTTTGTATCAATGTATACACTCAGAGGTGTATGCCTAATTGTACACTTTGAGGTGTATCTCTCATTGTATACACTCTGAGGTGTATATCTCACTGTATACACTCTGAGATGTATGTCTCACTGTATACATTCTGAGATGTATATGTCATTGTATACACTCTTAGGTGTATGTCTCACTGTATGCACTCTTAGGTGTATATCTCACTTTATACACTCTGAGGTGCATATCTCACTGTATACACTCTGAGGTATATGTCTCACTGTATACACTCTGAGGTGTATATCTAACTGTATACACTCTGAGGTGTTTGTCATTGTATACACTCTGTGGTGTATGTCACATTGAATACACTCTGAGGTGTATGTCTAACTCAATACACTCTGCGGTGTATGTCTCACTGTATACACTGCGGTGTATGTCTCACTGTATACACTCTTTGGTGTATATACCACTGTATACACTCTGAGGTGTATGTCTCTCTGTATACACTCATAGGTGTATATCTCACTGTATGCACTCTGAGGTGTATGTCTCACTGTATGCACTCTGAGGTGTATATCTCACTGTATACACTCTGAGGTGTATGTCTCACTGTATACATTCTGATGTGTATATATCACTGTATACACTGTGAGGTGTATGTCTCACTGTATATATTTTGATGTGTATGTCTCACTGTATACACTCTGTAGTGTATGTCTCACTGTATACACTCTGAGGTGTATGTCTCACTGTATTCACTCTGAGGTGTATGTCTCACTGTATACACTCTAAGCTGTATGTCTCACTGTATGCACTCTGCGGTGTATGCATCACTGTATACACTCTGAGGTGCATGTCTCACTGTATACATTCTGATGTGTATATATCACTGTATACACTGTGAGGTGTATGTCTCACTGTATATATTGTGAGGTGTATGTCTCACTGTATACACTCTGAAGTGTATGTCTCACTGTATACACTCTGAGGTGTATGTCTCACTGTATTCACTCTGAGGTGTATGTCTCACTGTATACACTCTAAGGTGTATGTCTCACTGTATACACTCTGAAGTGTATGTCTCACTGTATATACTCTAAGGAGTATGTCTCACTGTATACACTCTGAAGTGTATGTGTCACTGTATGCACTTTGAGGTGTGTCTCATTGTATACACTGCGGTGTATGTCTCACTGTATGTACTCTGAGGTGTATATCTCATTGTATACACTCTGAGGTGTATGTCTCACTGTATATACACTGAGGTGTATGTCTCTGTATACAGTCTGAAGTGTATGACACTGTATACACTCTGAGGTGTATGTCTCATTGTATACACTGTGCTGTGTATGTCTCATTGAATACACTTTGATGTGTATGTCTCACTTAATACACTCTGCGGTGTATGTCTCGGTGTATACACTGCGGTGTATGTCTCACTGTATACACACTTTGGTGTATAAACCACTGTATACACTTTGAGGTGTATGTCTCACTGTATACACTCATAGGTGTATATCTCACTGTATGCACTCTGAGGTGTATGTCTCACTGTATACACTCTGATGTGTATATCTCACTGTATACACTCTAAGGTGTATGTCTCAGTGTATACATTCTGAGGTGTATATATCATTGTATACACTCTGAGGTGTATGTTCCACTGTATACACTCTGAAGTGTATGTCTCACTGTATACACTCTGAGGTGTACGTCTCACAGTATTCACTGTGAGGTGTATGTCTCACTGTATACACTCTAAGGTGTATGTCTCACTGTATGCACTCTGCGGTGTATGTCTCACTGTATACACTCTGAGGTGTACATCTCACTGTATACACTCTGAGGTGTATGTCTCACTGGATACACTCTGCGGTGCATTTATCACTGTATACACTCTGTGGTGTATGTCTAATTGTACACTTTGAGGTGTATCTCTCATTGTATACACTCTGAGGTGTATATCTCACTGTATACACTCTGAGATGTATGTCTCACTGTATACATTCTGAGATGTATATCTCATTGTATACACTCTGACGTTTATGTATCATTGTGTTCACTCTGAGATGTATGTCTCACTGTATGCACTCTTAGGTGTATATCTCACTGTATACACTCTCAGGTGTATGTCTCACTGTATACACTCTGAGGTGCATATCTCACTGTATACACTCTGAGGTGTATGTCTCACTGTATACATTCTTAGGTGTATATATCATTGTATACAGTCTGAGGTGTATGTCTCACTCTATATACTCTGAGGTGTATGTCTCACTGTATACACTCTGAGGTATGTCTCATTGTGTACACTGCGGTGTATGTCTCACTGTATACAATCTAATGTGTATATCTCACTGTATACACTCTTAGGTGTATGTCTCACTCTATATACTCTGCGGTGTATGTCTCACTGTATTAACTCTGAGGTATATGTCTCACTGTATACACTCTGATGTGTATGTCTAACTGTATACACTCTGAGGTTTATATCTCACTGTATACACTATGAGGTGTATGTCTCACTCTGTATACTCTGCGGTGTATGTCTCACTGTATACACTCTGAGGTATATCTCTCACTATATACACTCTGAGGTGAACGTCTCACTGTATACACTCTGAGGTGTATGTCTCAATGTATGCACTCTGCAGTGTATGCATCACTGTATACACTCGGAGGTGTATGTCTCACTGTATACACTCTGAGGTGTATATCTCACTGAATACACTCTGAGGTGTATGTCTCACTGTATACACTCTGCGGTGTATGTATTCACTGTATACGCTCTGAGGTGTATGTCTCATTGTACACTCTGAGGTGTATGTATCACTGAATACACTCTGAGGTGTATATCTCATTTTATACACTCTTAGGTGTATGTATCATTGTATTCACTCTGATGTGTATGTCTCACTGTATACACTCTTATGCGTATATCTCACTGTATACACTCTGATGTGTATGTCTCACTGTATACACTCTGAGGTGTATATCTCACTGTATACACTCCTAGGTGTATGTCTCACTGTATACATTCTGAGGTGTATATCTCATTGTATACACTCTGAGGTGTATGTTTCCCTGTATATACTCTGAGGTGTATGTCTCACTCTATACACTCTGAAGTGTATGTCTCACAGTACACACTTTGAGGTGTGTCTCATTGTATTCTCTGCGGTGTATGTCTCACTGTATACACTCTGAGGTGTATGTCTCATTGTATACACCCTGCCCAGTATGTCTCATTGAATACACTCTGAGGTGTATGTCTCACTGAATACACTCTGCGGTGTAAGTCTCACTGTATACACTGCTGTGTATGTCTCACTGTATACACTCTTAGGTGTATATCTCACTGTATACACTTTGAGGTGTATGTCTCACTGTGTACACTCTGAGGTGTATGTCTCACTGTATACACTCTGAGGTGTATGTCTCATTGTATACACCCTGCGCAGTATGTCTCATTGAATACACTCTGAGGTGTATGTCTCACTGTATACACTCTGAGGTGTATGTCTCATTGTATACACCCTGCGCAGTATGTCTCATTGAATACACTCTGAGGTGTATGTCTCACTGTATATACTCTGATGTGTATGTTTACTGTATACTCTCTTTGGTGTATATCTCACTGTATACACTCTGAGGTGTATTTCTCACTGTATACACTCTGAGGTGTATTTCTCACTGTATACACTCTGAGGTGTATATCTCACTGTATACACTCTGAGGTGTATGTCTCACTGTATACATTCTGAGGTGTATATCTCATTGTATACTCTCTGAGGTGTATGTCTCACTCTATATACTTTGAGGTGTATGTCTCACTGTATACACTCTTAGGTGTATATCTCACTGTATGCACTCTGAGGTGTATGTCTCACTGTATACGCTCTGAGGTGTATATCTCACTGTATACACTCTAAGGTGTACGTCTCACTATATACATTCTGAGATGTATATCTCATTGTGACGTTTGTGCGTCAGGTAGGTGACATTGTAGGACGTGTGTAATATGACATCACTGTTACACATCAGGTAACATTATTGTAGTTCATCAGGTTAGGTGGCATCATTGTAGGCCATTGAATAGACAACATCATTGTTGCTCAACAAGTAGGTGACACTGTAGTGCATAAAAAGCATGACCTCTACCTCTCATCTGAAAGGTAGCATCATTGTAGTTCACCAGGTTAATAACATTGACCCTCATTATTCAGGTGATATCGTTATAGTTTATCAGATTGGTAACATCATTGTAGCTCACTGTGTAAGCGACGTCATTAGTTAGGTAGCTAGTTGAGTTCGGGAATCAAGTAAGGCAAAAGTCTTAAAAAAAAAAAAAACTTCCCAAAGAAACTGAGCTGACGCCACAAGAAGACTATACCAGGAGAGACTTTCCCTCCCGTGGGGCTCCCTGGGCAGTCTTACTCCTTCTCCCACATAGTATAATATATACCTCTGCGTAGTTCTCTCGGTCACTTCTACAGGTTGGACCAAGAATCTAGGTTCCTTAACAGTGGCGTTCTTGTAGAGAGATTTAAATATAGTCTTTGCTTTTTATTTGCGATCTTCTTTAAAATACAGTGGAAAGTGTAAGCATGTGAAGGCACTGATACTGTACTGGACTTTTCCTTCTTAAAATATGTATCTGGAGACACGGATAGCTCAGTGATTGCATCCGTTTTGGTGCGAGTGTCGTGGTATGAATCAAGATAAGGTCATCTTTATTTGAAAGCTTTCTTAAGATTCTACAGGAAGAACTTGCGTGGCAGTAGTAGTTTGCCTTCATCTCAGTTCAAGGGCGAAAGTGATAGTAATTTCTACGTTGTTGATCTTGCGAAGGTCTACCATATTAAGTCTACTGGGATACATGGACAGAATGTCATCGACATATCACAACCATGTGACAGTTACAAAAACCTTCAGTTTCACAAACTTATAAAAATGTTGGCTACGACTACACTTAGTGGACTTACAATGTTGGCTACGACTACGCTTAGTGGACTTACAATGTTGGCTACGACTGCACTTAGTGGACTTCCAATGTTGGCTACGACTACACTTAGTGGACTTACAATGTTGGCTACGACTACACTTAGTGGACTTACAATGTTGGCTACAACTGCACTTAGTGGACTTCCAATGTTGACTACGACTACACTTAGTGGACTTCCAATGTTGGCTACGACTACACTCAGTGGACTTCCAATGTTGGCTACGACTGCACTTACTGGACTTCCAATGTTGACTACGACTACACTCAGTGGACTTCCAATGTTGGCTACGACTACACTCAGTGGACTTCCAATGTTGGCTACGACTGCACTTAGTGGACTTCCAATGTTTGCTACGACTACACTTAGTGGACTTCCAATGTTGGCTACGACTACACTTAGTGGACTTCCAATGTTGACTACGACTGCACTTAGTGGACTTCCAATGTTTGCTACGACTACACTTAGTGGACTTCCAATGTTGGCTACGACTGCACTTAGTGGACTTCCAATGTTGGCTACGACTACACTCAGTGGACTTCCAATGTTGGCTACGACTGCACTTAGTGGACTTCCAATGTTGGCTACGACTACACTTAGTGGACTTCCAATGTTGGCTACGACTACACTCAGTGGACTTCCAATGTTGGCTACGACTGCACTTAGTGGACTTCCAATGTTGGCTACAACTGCACTTAGTGGACTTCCAATGTTGGCTACGACTACACTCAGTGGACTTCCAATGTTGGCTACGACTACACTCAGTGGACTTCCAATGTTGGCTACGACTGCACTTAGTGGACTTCCAATGTTGGCTACAACTGCACTTAGTGGACTTCCAATGTTGGCTACGACTACACTTAGTGGACTTCCAATGTTGACTACGACTGCACTTAGTGGACTTCCAATGTTTGCTACGACTACACTTAGTGGACTTCCAATGTTGGCTACGACTGCACTTAGTGGACTTCCAATGTTGGCTACGACTACACTTAGTGGACTTCCAATGTTGACTACGAATGCACTTAGTGGACTTCCAATGTTTGCTACGACTACACTTAGTGGACTTCTAATGTTGGCTACGACTGCACTTAGTGGACTTCCAATGTTGGCTACGACTACACTTAGTGGACTTCCAATGTTGGCTACGACTACACTTAGTGGACTTCCAATGTTGACTACGAATGCACTTAGTGGACTTCCAATGTTTGCTACGACTACACTTAGGGGACTTCCAATGTTGGCTACGACTGCACTTAGTGGACTTCCAATGTTGGCTACGACTACACTTAGTGGACTTCCAATGTTGAATAAGACTGCACTTAGTGGACTTCTAATGTTGGCTACGACTACACTTAGTGGACTTCTAATGTTGGCTACGACTACACTTAGTGGACTTCCAATGTTGGCTACGACTACACTTAGTGGACTTCCAATGTTGGCTACGACTACACTTAGTGGACTTCCAATGTTGGCTACGACTACACTTAGTGGACTTCCAATGTTGACTACGACTGCACTTAGTGGACTTCCAATGTTTGCTACGACTACACTTAGTGGACTTCCAATGTTGGCTACGACTACACTAAGTGGACTTCCAATGTTGGCTACGACTACACTTAGTGGACTTCCAATGTTGACTACGACTGCACTTAGTGGACTTCTAATGTTGGCTACGACTACACTTAGTGGACTTCCAATGTTGGCTACGACTACACTTAGTGGACGTCCAATGTTGGCTACGACTACACTTAGTGGACTTCCAATGTTGACTACGACTGCACTTAGTGGACTTCCAATGTTTGCTACGACTACACTTAGTGGACTTCCAATGTTGGCTACGACTGCACTTAGTGGACTTCCAATGTTGGCTACGACTACACTTAGTGGATTTCCAATGTTGACTACGACTGCACTTAGTGGACTTCCAATGCTCGCTACGACTACACTTAGTGGACTTCCAATGTTGGCTACGACTACACTTAGTGGACATCCAATGCTCGCTACGACTACACGTAGTGGACTTCCAATGTTGGCCACGACTGCACTTAGTGGACTTCCAATGTTGGCTACGACTACACTTAGTGGACTTCCAATGTTGGCTACGACTACACTTAGTAGACTTCTAATGTTGGCTACGACTACACTTAGTGGACTTCCATTGTTGAATACGACTGCACTTAGTGGACTTCCAATGTTGGCTACGACTACACTTAGTGGACTTCCAATGTTGACTACGACTGCACTTAGTGGACTTCCAATGTTGGCTACGACTACACTTAGTGGACTTCCAATGTTGGCCACGACTGCACTTAGTGAACTTCCAATGTTGGCTACGACTACACTTAGTGGACTTCCAATGCCCGCTACGACTACACTTAGTGGACTTCCAATGTTGGCCACGACTGCACTTAGTGGACTTCCAATGTTGGCTACGACTACACTTAGTGGACTTCCAATGTTGGCTACGACTACACTTAGTAGACTTCTAATGTTGGCTACGACTACACTTAGTGGACTTCCAATGTTGGCTACGACTACACTTAGTGGACTTCCAATGCTCGCTACGACTACACTTAGTGGACTTCCAATGTTGACCACGACTGCACTTAGTGGACTTCCAATGTTGGCTACGACTACACTTAGTGGACTTCCAATGTTGGCTACGACTACACTTAGTAGACTTCTATTGTTGGCTACGACTACACTTAGTGGACTTTCAATGTTGGCTACGACTGCACTTAGTGGACTTCCAATGTTGGCTACGACTACACTTAGTGGACTTCCAATGTTGACTACGACTGCACTTAGTGGGCTTCCAATGTTGGCTACGACTACACTTAGTGGACTTCCAATGTTGGCCACGACTACACTTAGTGGACTTTCAATGCTCGCTACGACTACACTTAGTGGACCTCCAATGTTGGCCACGACTGCACTTAGTGGACTTCCAATGTTGGCTACGACTACACTTAGTGGACTTCCAATGTTGGCTACGACTACACTTAGTAGACTTCTAATGTTGGCTACGACTACACTTAGTGGACTTCCAATGTTGGCTACGACTACACTTAGTGGACTTCCAATGTTCGCCACGACTGCACTTAGTGGACTTCCAATGTTGGCTACGACTACACTTAGTGGACTTCCAATGTTGGCTACGACTACACTTAGTAGACTTCTAATGTTGCCTACGACTACACTTAGTGGACTTCCAATGTTGGCTACGACTACACTTAGTGGACTTCCAATGTTGACTACGACTGTAATTAGTGGACTTCCAATGTTGGCTACGACTTCACTTAGTGGACTTCCAATGTTGGCCACGACTGCACTTAGTGAACTTCCAATGTTGGCTACGACTGCACTTAGTGGACTTCCAATGTTGGCTACGACTACACTTAGTGGACTTCTAATGTTGGCTACGACTACACTTAGTGGACTTCCAATGTTGGCTACGACTACACTTAGTGAACTTCCAATGTTGGCTACAACTGCACTTAGTGGACTTCCAATGTTGGCTACGACTGCACTTAGTGGACTTCCAATGTTGGCCACGACTGCACATAGTGAACTTCCAATGTTGGCCACGACTGCACATAGTGAACTTCTAATGTTGGCTACGACTGCACTTAGTGGACTTCCAATGTTGGCTACGACTACACTTAGTGGACTTCCAATGTTGGCTACGACTACACTTAGTGGATTTCTAATGTTGGCTACGACTACACTTAGTGGAATTCCAATGTTGGCTATGAGTACACTTAGTGGACTTCCAATGTTGGCTTCGACTGCACTTAGTGGACTTCTAATGTTGGCTACGACTACACTTAGTGGACTTCCAATGTTGGCTACGACTACACTTAGTGGACTTCCAATGTTGGCTACGACTACACTTAGTGGACTTCTAATGTTGGCTACGACTACACTTAGTGGACTTCCAATGTTGGCTACGACTACACTTAGTGGACTTCCAACTGCACTTAGTGGACTTCCAATGTTGGCTACGACTACACTTAGTGGACTTCCAATGTTGGCTACGACTGCACTTAGTGGACTTCCAATGTTGGCTACGACTACACTTAGTGGACTTCCAATGTTGTCTACGACTGCACTTAGTGGACTTCCAATGACTTCGCTACGACTACACTTAGTGGACTTCCAATGTTGGCTACGACTACACTTAGTGGACTTCCAATGTTGCTCGCTACGACTACACGACTACACTTAGTGGACTTAGTGGACTTAGTGGACTTCCAATGTTTCCAATAGTTGCTCGCTACGACTACACGTAGTGGACTTCCAATTTTGGCCACGACTGCACTTAGTGGACTTCCAATGTTGGCTACGACTACACTTAGTGGACTTCCAATGTTGCCTACGACTACACTTAGTAGACTTCTAATGTTGGCTACGACTACACTTAGTGGACTTCCAATGTTGGCTACGACTGCACTTAGTGGACTTCCAATGTTGGCTACGACTACACTTAGTGGACTTCCAATGTTGACTACGACTGCACTTAGTGGACTTCCAATGTTGGCTACGACTACACTTAGTGGACTTCCAATGTTGCCTACGACTACACTTAGTAGACTTCTAATGTTGGCTACGACTACACTTAGTGGACTTCCAATGTTGGCTACGACTGCACTTAGTGGACTTCCAATGTTGGCTACGACTACACTTAGTGGACTTCCAATGTTGACTACGACTGCACTTAGTGGACTTACAATGTTGGCTACGACAACACTTAGTGGACTTCCAATGTTGGCCACGACTGCACTTAGTGAACTTCCAATGTTGGCTACGACTACACTTAGTGGACTTCCAATGCCCGCTACGACTACACTTAGTGGACTTCCAATGTTGGCCACGACTGCACTTAGTGGACTTCCAATGTTGGCAACGACTACACTTAGTGGACTTCCAATGTTGGGTACGACTACACTTAGTAGACTTCTAATGTTGGCTACGACTACACTTAGTGGACTTCCAATGTTGGCTACGACTACACTTAGTGGACTTCCAATGCTCGCTACGACTACACTTAGTGGACTTCCAATGTTGATCACGACTGCACTTAGTGGACTTCCAATGTTGGCTACGACTACACTTAGTGGACTTCCAATGTTGGCTACGACTACACTTAGTAGACTTCTATTGTTGGCTACGACAACACTTAGTGGACTTCCAATGTTGGCTACGACTGCACTTAGTGGACTTCCAATGTTGGCTACGACTACACTTAGTGGACTTCCAATGTTGACTACGACTGCACTTAGTGGGCTTCCAATGTTGGCTACGACTACACTTAGTGGACTTCCAATGTTGGCCACGACTGCACTTAATGAATTTCCAATGTTGGCTACGACTACACTTAGTGGACTTTCAATGCTCGCTACGACTACACTTAGTGGACCTCCAATGTTGGCCACGACTGCACTTAGTGGACTTCCAATGTTGGCTACGACTACACTTAGTGGACTTCCAATGTTGGCTACGACTACACTTAGTAGACTTCTAATGTTGGCTACAACTACACTTAGTGGACTTCCAATGTTAGCTACGACTACACTTAGTGGACTTCCAATGTTCGCCACGACTGCACTTAGTGGACTTCCAATGTTGGCTACGACTACACTTAGTGGACTTCCAATGTTGGCTACGACTACACTTAGTAGACTTCTAATGTTGGCTACGACTACACTTAGTGGACTTCCAATGTTGGCTACGACTACACTTAGTGGACTTCCAATGTTGGCCACGACTGCACTTTGTGAACTTCCAATGTTGGCTACGACTGCACTTAGTGGACTTCCAATGTTGGCTACGACTACACTTAGTGGACTTCTAATGTTGGCTACGACTACACTTAGTGGACTTCCAATGTTGGCTACGACTACACTTAGTGGACTTCCAATGCCCGCTACGACTACACTTAGTGGACTTCCAATGTTGGCCACGACTGCACTTAGTGGACTTCCAATGTTGGCTACGACTACACTTAGTGGACTTCCAATGTTGGCTACGACTACACTTAGTAGACTTCTAATGTTGGCTACGACTACACTTAGTGGACTTCCAATGTTGGCTACGACTACACTTAGTGGACTTCCAATGCTCGCTACGACTACACTTAGTGGACTTCCAATGTTGACCACGACTGCACTTAGTGGACTTCCAATGTTGGCTACGACTACACTTAGTGGACTTCCAATGTTGGCTACGACTACACTTAGTAGACTTCTATTGTTGGCTACGACTACACTTAGTGGACTTTCAATGTTGGCTACGACTGCACTTAGTGGACTTCCAATGTTGGCTACGACTACACTTAGTGGACTTCCAATGTTGACTACGACTGCACTTAGTGGGCTTCCAATGTTGGCTACGACTACACTTAGTGGACTTCCAATGTTGGCCACGACTGCACTTAATGAATTTCCAATGTTGGCTACGACTACACTTAGTGGACTTTCAATGCTCGCTACGACTACACTTAGTGGACCTCAAATGTTGGCCACGACTGCACTTAGTGGACTTCCAATGTTGGCTACGACTACACTTAGTGGACTTCCAATGTTGGCTACGACTACACTTAGTAGACTTCTAATGTTGGCTACGACTACACTTAGTGGACTTCCAATGTTGGCTACGACTACACTTAGTGGACTTCCAATGTTCGCCACGACTGCACTTAGTGGACTTCCAATGTTGGCTACGACTACACTTAGTGGACTTCCAATGTTGGCTACGACTACACTTAGTAGACTTCTAATGTTGGCTACGACTACACTTAGTGGACTTCCAATGTTGGCTACGACTACACTTAGTGGACTTCCAATGTTGACTACGACTGTACTTAGTGGACTTCCAATGTTGGCTACGACTTCACTTAGTGGACTTCCAATGTTGGCCACGACTGCACTTAGTGAACTTCCAATGTTGGCTACGACTGCACTTAGTGGACTTCCAATGTTGGCTACGACTACACTTAGTGGACTTCTAATGTTGGCTACGACTACACTTAGTGGACTTCCAATGTTGGCTACGACTACACTTAGTGAACTTCCAATGTTGGCTACAACTGCACTTAGTGGACTTCCAATGTTGGCTACGACTGCACTTAGTGGACTTCCAATGTTGGCCACGACTGCACATAGTGAACTTCCAATGTTGGCCACGACTGCACATAGTGAACTTCTAATGTTGGCTACGACTGCACTTAGTGGACTTCCAATGTTGGCTACGACTACACTTAGTGGACTTCCAATGTTGGCTACGACTACACTTAGTGGATTTCTAATGTTGGCTACGACTACACTTAGTGGAATTCCAATGTTGGCTATGAGTACACTTAGTGGACTTCCAATGTTGGCTTCGACTGCACTTAGTGGACTTCTAATGTTGGCTACGACTACACTTAGTGAACTTCCAATGTTGGCTACGACTACACTTAGTGGACTTCCAATGTTGGCTACGACTACACTTAGTGGACTTCTAATGTTGGCTACGACTACACTTAGTGGACTTCCAATGTTGGCTACGACTACACTTAGTGGACTTCCAATGTTCGCTACGACTACACTTAGTGGACTTCCAATGTTGGCTACGACTACACTTAGTGGACTTCCAATGTTGACTACGACTGCACTTAGTGGACTTCCAATGTTTGCTACGACTACACTTAGTGGACTTCCAATGTTGGCTACGACTGCACTTAGTGGACTTCCAATGTTGGCTACGACTACACTTAGTGGACTTCCAATGTTGACTACGACTGCACTTAGTGGACTTCTAATGTTGGCTACGACTACACTTAGTGGACTTCCAATGTTGGCTACGACTACACTTAGTGGACTTCCAATGTTGGCTACGACTACACTTAGTGGACTTCCAATGTTGACTACGACTGCACTTAGTGGACTTCCAATGTTTGCTACGACTACACTTAGTGGACTTCCAATGTTGGCTACGACTGCACTTAGTGGACTTCCAATGTTGGCTACGACTACACTTAGTGGACTTCCAATGTTGACTACGACTGCACTTAGTGGACTTCCAATGCTCGCTACGACTACACTTAGTGGACTTCCAATGTTGGCTACGACTACACTTAGTGGACTTCCAATGCTCGCTACGACTACACGTAGTGGACTTCCAATTTTGGCCACGACTGCACTTAGTGGACTTCCAATGTTGGCTACGACTACACTTAGTGGACTTCCAATGTTGCCTACGACTACACTTAGTAGACTTCTAATGTTGGCTACGACTACACTTAGTGGACTTCCAATGTTGGCTACGACTGCACTTAGTGGACTTCCAATGTTGGCTACGACTACACTTAGTGGACTTCCAATGTTGACTACGACTGCACTTAGTGGACTTCCAATGTTGGCTACGACTACACTTAGTGGACTTCCAATGTTGCCTACGACTACACTTAGTAGACTTCTAATGTTGGCTACGACTACACTTAGTGGACTTCCAATGTTGGCTACGACTGCACTTAGTGGACTTCCAATGTTGGCTACGACTACACTTAGTGGACTTCCAATGTTGACTACGACTGCACTTAGTGGACTTACAATGTTGGCTACGACTACACTTAGTGGACTTCCAATGTTGGCCACGACTGCACTTAGTGAACTTCCAATGTTGGCTACGACTACACTTAGTGGACTTCCAATGCCCGCTACGACTACACTTAGTGGACTTCCAATGTTGGCCACGACTGCACTTAGTGGACTTCCAATGTTGGCAACGACTACACTTAGTGGACTTCCAATGTTGGGTACGACTACACTTAGTAGACTTCTAATGTTGGCTACGACTACACTTAGTGGACTTCCAATGTTGGCTACGACTACACTTAGTGGACTTCCAATGCTCGCTACGACTACACTTAGTGGACTTCCAATGTTGATCACGACTGCACTTAGTGGACTTCCAATGTTGGCTACGACTACACTTAGTGGACTTCCAATGTTGGCTACGACTACACTTAGTAGACTTCTATTGTTGGCTACGACAACACTTAGTGGACTTCCAATGTTGGCTACGACTGCACTTAGTGGACTTCCAATGTTGGCTACGACTACACTTAGTGGACTTCCAATGTTGACTACGACTGCACTTAGTGGGCTTCCAATGTTGGCTACGACTACACTTAGTGGACTTCCAATGTTGGCCACGACTGCACTTAATGAATTTCCAATGTTGGCTACGACTACACTTAGTGGACTTTCAATGCTCGCTACGACTACACTTAGTGGACCTCCAATGTTGGCCACGACTGCACTTAGTGGACTTCCAATGTTGGCTACGACTACACTTAGTGGACTTCCAATGTTGGCTACGACTACACTTAGTAGACTTCTAATGTTGGCTACAACTACACTTAGTGGACTTCCAATGTTGGCTACGACTACACTTAGTGGACTTCCAATGTTCGCCACTACTGCACTTAGTGGAATTCCAATGTTGGCTACGACTACACTTAGTGGACTTCCAATGTTGGCTACGACTACACTTAGTAGACTTCTAATGTTGGCTACGACTACACTTAGTGGACTTCCAATGTTGGCTACGACTACACTTAGTGGACTTCCAATGTTGGCCACGACTGCACTTTGTGAACTTCCAATGTTGGCTACGACTGCACTTAGTGGACTTCCAATGTTGGCTACGACTACACTTAGTGGACTTCTAATGTTGGCTACGACTACACTTAGTGGACTTCCAATGTTGGCTACGACTACACTTAGTGGACTTCCAATGTTTGCTACAACTGCACTTAGTGGACTTCCAATGTTGGCTACGACTGCACTTAGTGGACTTCCAATGTTGGCCACGACTGCACTTAGTGAACTTCCAATGTTGGCTACGACTGCACTTAGTGGACTTCCAATGTTGGCTACGACTGCACTTAGTGAACTTCCAATGTTGGCCACGACTGCACTTAGTGGACTTCCAATGTTGGCTACGACTACACTTAGTGGACTTCCAATGTTGGCTACGACTACACTTAGTGGACTTCCAATGTTGGCTACAACTGCACTTAGTGGACTTCCAATGTTGGCTACGACTACACTTAGTGGACTTCCAATGTTGGCTACGACTACACTTAGTGGACTTCCAATGTTGGCTACGACTACACTTAGTGGACTTCCAATGTTGGCTACGACTACACTTAGTGGACTTCCAATGTTGGCCACGACTGCACTTAGTGGACTTCCAATGTTGGCTACGACTACACTTAGTGGACTTCCAATGTTGGCTACGACTACACTTAGTGGACTTCCAATGTTGGCTACGACTACACTTAGTTGACTTCCAATGTTGGCTACAACTGCACTTAGTGGACTTCCAATGTTGGCTTCGACTGCACTTAGTGGACTTCCAATGTTGGCCACGACTGCACTTAGTGAACTTCCAATGTTGGCTACGACTGCACTTAGTGGACTTCCAATGTTGGCTACGACTACACTTAGTGGACTTCCAATGTTGGCTATGAGTACACTTAGTGGACTTCCAATGTTGGCTATGAGTACACTTAGTGGACTTCCAATGTTGGTTACGACTGCACTTAGTGGACTTCCAATGTTGGCTTCGACTACACTTAGTGGACTTCCAATGTTGGCTACGACTACACTTAGTGGACTTCTAATGTTGGCTACGACTACACTTAGTGGACTTCCAATGTTGGCTACGACTACACTTAGTGGACTTCCAATGTTGGCTACAACTGCACTTAGTGGACTTCCAATGTTGGCTACGACTGCACTTAGTGGACTTCCAATGTTGGCCACGACTGCACTTAGTGAACTTCCAATGTTGGCTACGACTGCACTTAGTGGACTTCCAATGTTGGCTACGACTACACTTAGTGGACTTCCAATGTTGGCTATGAGTACACTTAGTGGACTTCCAATGTTGGCTATGAGTACACTTAGTGGACTTCCAATGTTGGTTACGACTGCACTTAGTGGACTTCCAATGTTGGCTTCGACTACACTTAGTGGACTTCCAATGTTGGCTACGACTACACTTAGTGGACTTCTAATGTTGGCTACGACTACACTTAGTGGACTTCCAATGTTTGCTACGACTACACTTAGTGGACTTCCAATGTTGGCTTTGACTACACTTAGTGGACTTCCAATGTTGGCTTAGACTACACTTAGTGGACTTCCAATGTTGGCTACGACTACACTTAATTGACCTCCAATGAGTAACCCAAAATATTCCTTGAGCATTTTTCCTTTTTTATCTGAATGAGTGAAAGTTAATGAATAACTTGAATAGGTAGTGCGTTGAGGGCACTTTTATACCAGATATGATGTGAAGGATATCTATTCCAGTCTGCTCGTCGGAGCAACCTGGCTTGTTTAGACTGACCTCTTGTTTTCTTGTATCATTTGTAGCGATGATAAGATCTCAGGATCAAAGCGTATATAGTAAACATTTGTGCATGCTCTTGTATATTTTCATTCACAGTGTCAGTGTCACTTTACAGGCGACGGAAAAGAATAACAGATAGGCTAAAAGAGGCCAATATATCTGAAATGCGTAGGGAGTCACTGGTCAGAGAAATAGCAAACATCGAACTTAAGCTAAGGGATTCTTATAGGAGTCAGGAATCGCGGGAGGAACTAAGAGCCATAAATGAAATCGAAAGAAACCCAAAGTATTTCTTTTCTTATACCAAGTCAAAGTCGAGAACAACATCCAGTATTGGGCCCCTACTTAAACAAGATGGGTCCTACACAGATGACAGCAAGGAAATGAGTGAGCTACTCAAGTCCTAGTATGACTCAGTTTTTAGTAAGCCGCTAACCAGACTGAGAGTCGAAGATCAAAATGAATTTTTTATGAGAGAGCCACAGAATTTGGTTAACACAAGCCTATCTGATATTATCCTGACACCAAATGACTTCGAACAGGCGATAAATGACATGCCTATACACTCTGCTCCAGGGCCAGACTCATGGAATTCCGTGTTCATCAAGAACTGCAATAAGCCCCTATCACGAGCCTTTACCATCCTATGGAGAGGGAGCATGGACACGGGGGTCGTCCCAGAGTTACTAAAAACAACAGACATAGCCCCACTCCACAAAGGTGCAGTAAAGCAATAGCAAAGAACTACAGACCGATAGCACTAACATCCAATATCATAAAAATCTTCGAAAGGGTCCTAAGAAGCAAGATCACCACCCATCTAGAAACCCATCAATTACACAACCCAGGGCAACATGGGTTTAGAGTAGGTTGCTCCTGTCTGTCTCAGCTACTGGATCACTACGACAAGGTCCTAGATGCACTAGAAGACAAAAAGAATGCAGATGCAATATATACAGACTTTGCAAAAGCCTTCGACAAGTGTGACCATGGCGTAATAGCGCACAAAATGCGTGATAAAGGAATAACGGGAAAAGTTGGTAGATGGATCTATAATTTCCTCACTAACAGAACAGAGAGTAGTCGTCAACAGAGTAAAGTCCGTGGCAGCTACGGTGAAAAGCTCTGTTCCACAAGGCACAGTACTCGCTCCCATCTTGTTTCTTATCCTCATATCTGACATAGACAAGGATGTCAGCCACAGCACCTGTCTTCCTTTGCAGATGACACCCGAATCTGCATGACAGTGTCTTCCATTGCAGACACTGCAAGGCTACATCTGCAAGGTGGACATCAACACTGCAAGGCGGACATCAACCAAATCTTTCAATGAACTGCAGAAAACAATATGAAGTTCGACGATGAGAAATTTCAATTACTCCGATATGGTAAACATGAGGAAATTAAAACTTTATCAGAGTTCAAAACCAATTCCTTTCACAAAATAGAGCGAAAAACCAACGTCAAAGACCTGGGAGTGATCATGTCGGAGGATCTCACCTTCAAGGGCCATAACACTGTATCAATCGCATCTGCTAGAAAAATGACAGGATGGATAATGAGAACCTTCAAAACTAGGGATGCCAAGCCCTTGATGACACTCTTCAGGTCGCTTGTTCTATCTAAGCTGAAATATTGCTATACACTAGCAGCACCTGTCAAGGCAGGTGAAATTATTGACCTAGAAAATGTACAGAGAACCTTCACGGCGCGCATAACGGAGATAAAACTCCCCAATTGCTGGGAGCGCTTGAAGTTTCTGAACCTGTACTCCCTGGAACGCAGGCGGGAGAGATACATGATTATATATACCTGGAAAATCCTAGAGGTACTAGTACCGAACTTGCACACGAAAATCACTCACAACGAAAGCAAAAGACTTGGCAGACGATGCAACATCCCCCCAATGAAAAGCAGGGGTGTCACTAGCACGTTAAGAGACAATACAATAAGTGCCAGGGGCCCGAGACTGTTCAACTGCCTCCCAGCATACATAAGGGGGATTACCAATAGACCGTGACCAGGAGGCCTGGTCACGGACCGGGCCGCGGGGGCGTTGACCCCCGGAACTCTCTCCAGGTAAACTCCAGGTAAACATACCTTCTAACTCCATGTTTAAGAATGTGTACTTTACCATCTATGAAAGAAATGGGAATTATATCGAATTTTCATTCAGTTTCAGATTAATTGTTTCATATTTATCTCTGAGTTTTCTCAAAATCAACATTCATACTAACTGTTTATATTAAACACATATTCAACCACTCAACCACTCAACCACTCAACCACTTAACCACTCAACCACTCAACCACTCAACCACTTAACTACTCAACCACTCAACCACTCAACCACTCAACCACTCAACCACTCAACCACTTAACCACTCAACCACTCAACCACTCAACCACTCAACCACTTAACCAATTAACCATTCAACAAATTAATCACTCAACCACTTACTTACTCAACCACTCAACCACTCAACCACTCAACCACTCAACCACTCAACCACTTGACCATTCAACCACTTATCCAATTAACCACTCAACAAATTAACCACTCAATCACTTAACCACTCAACCATTTAACCACTCAACCACTTAACCACTCAACCAATTAACCATTCAATCACTTACCCACTCAAACACTCAAGCACTCAACCACTTAACCGCTCAACCACTCAACCACTTAACCATTCAACCACTCAACCACTCAACCACTCAACCACTTAACCATTCAACCACTTAACCACTCAACCACTCAACCACTCAACCACTTAATCACTCAACCACTCAACCACTCAACCACTTAACCACTCAACCACTCAACCACTCAACCACTTAATCACTCAACCACTCAACCACTCAACCACTCAACCACTCAACAACTCAACTACTCAACTATTCAACCACTCACCACTTAACCACTCAACCACTCAACCACTTAATCACTCAACCACTCAACCACTCAACCACTCAACCACTCAACCACTTAACCACTCAACCACTTAACCACTCAACCACTCAATCACTCAACCACCCAATCACTCAACCACTCAACCACTCAGCCACTCACCAACTTAGCCACTTAACCACTCAACCACTCAATCACTCAACCACCCAATCACTCAACCACTCAACCACTCAACCACCCAATCACTCAACCACTCAACCACTCAACCACTCAACCACTCAACCACTAAACCACTCAACTACTCAACTATTCAACCACTCACCACTTAACCACTCAACCACTCAACCACTCAACCACTCAACCACTCAACCACTCACCACTTAACCACTCAATCACTCAACCACTTAACCACTCAACCACTCAATCACTCAACCACCCAATCACTCAACCACTCAACCACTCAGCCACTCACCAACTTAACCACTTAACCACTCAACCACTTAACCACTTAATCACTCAACTACTCAACTATTCAACCACTCACCAACTTAACCACTCAACCACTCAACCACTCAACCACTTTACCACTCAACAACTCAATCACTTAAACACTTAACCACTTAACCACTCAACCACTCAACCACTCAGCTACTCAACTATTCAACCACTCACCACTTAACCACTCAACCCCTCAATCACTCAAACACTCAACAACTCAATCACCCAACCACTCAACCACTCAGCTACTCAACTATTCAACCACTCAACCACTCAACCACTCAACCACTCAGCTACTCAACTATTCAACCACTCAACCACTCAACCACTCAACCACTCAGCTACTCAACTATTCAACCACTCAACCACTCAACCACTCAACCACTCAACCACTTTACAACTCAACAACTCAATCAATCACTTAACCACTCAACCACTCAACCACTTAACTATTCATTGACTCAACCACTTAACTATTCAACCACTCAACCACTCAACCACTCAACCACTCAACCACTCAACCACTCAATACGCTAACAGGTGAGATTCCATCCGTTAATCACTAAATTCTTTATGCAATAAATAATTAATATTTGTCAGGAACAAATTAGTTTTCTTAATTACTTTCTTCATCTCAAATATATTACCTCCTCTATCTCCAAGTGAATGATACATTATATCATCAACGAGTGAATGATACAGTATACCATCAACGAGTGAATGATACATTATACCATCAACGAGTGAATGATACATTATACCATCAACGAGTGAATGATACATTATACCATCAACGAGTGAATGATACATTATACCATCAACGAGTGAATGATACATTATACCATCAACGAGTGAATGATACATTATACCATCAACGAGTGAATGATACATTATACCATCAACGAGTGAATGATACATTATACCATCAACGAGTGAATGATACATTATACCATCAACGAGTGAATGATACATTATACCATCAACGAGTGAATGATACATTATACCATCAACGAGTGAATGATACATTATACCATCAACGAGTGAATGATACATTATACCATCAACGAGTGAATGATACATTATACCATCAACGAGTGAATGATACATTATACCATCAACGAGTGAATGATACATTATACCATCAACGAGTGAATGATACATTATACCATCAACGAGTGAATGATACATTATACCATCAACGAGTGAATGATACATTATACCATCAACGAGTGAATGATACATTATACCATCAACGAGTGAATGATACATTATACCATCAACGAGTGAATGATACATTATACCATCAACGAGTGAATGATACATTATACCATCAACGAGTGAATGATACATTATACCATCAACGAGTGAATGATACATTATACCATCAACGAGTGAATGATACATTATACCATCAACGAGTGAATGATACATTATACCATCAACGAGTGAATGATACATTATACCATCAACGAGTGAATGATACATTATACCATCAACGAGTGAATGATACATTATACCATCAACGAGTGAATGATACATTATACCATCAACGAGTGAATGATACATTATACCATCAACGAGTGAATGATACATTATACCATCAACGAGTGAATGATACATTATACCATCAACGAGTGAATGATACATTATACCATCAACGAGTGAATGATACATTATACCATCAACGAGTGAATGATACATTATACCATCAACGAGTGAATGATACATTATACCATCAACGAGTGAATGATACATTATACCATCAACGAGTGAATGATACATTATACCATCAACGAGTGAATGATACATTATACCATCAACGAGTGAATGATACATTATACCATCAACGAGTGAATGATACATTATACCATCAACGAGTGAATGATACATTATACCATCAACGAGTGAATGATACATTATACCATCAACGAGTGAATGATACATTATACCATCAACGAGTGAATGATACATTATACCATCAACGAGTGAATGATACATTATACCATCAACGAGTGAATGATACATTATACCATCAACGAGTGAATGATACATTATACCATCAACGAGTGAATGATACATTATACCATCAACGAGTGAATGATACATTATACCATCAACGAGTGAATGATACATTATACCATCAACGAGTGAATGATACATTATACCATCAACGAGTGAATGATACATTATACCATCAACGAGTGAATGATACATTATACCATCAACGAGTGAATGATACATTATACCATCAACGAGTGAATGATACATTATACCATCAACGAGTGAATGATACATTATACCATCAACGAGTGAATGATACATTATACCATCAACGAGTGAATGATACATTATACCATCAACGAGTGAATGATACATTATACCATCAACGAGTGAATGATACATTATACCATCAACGAGTGAATGATACATTATACCATCAACGAGTGAATGATACATTATACCATCAACGAGTGAATGATACATTATACCATCAACGAGTGAATGATACATTATACCATCAACGAGTGAATGATACATTATACCATCAACGAGTGAATGATACATTATACCATCAACGAGTGAATGATACATTATACCATCAACGAGTGAATGATACATTATACCATCAACGAGTGAATGATACATTATACCATCAACGAGTGAATGATACATTATACCATCAACGAGTGAATGATACATTATACCATCAACGAGTGAATGATACATTATACCATCAACGAGTGAATGATACATTATACCATCAACGAGTGAATGATACATTATACCATCAACGAGTGAATGATACATTATACCATCAACGAGTGAATGATACATTATACCATCAACGAGTGAATGATACATTATACCATCAACGAGTGAATGATACATTATACCATCAACGAGTGAATGATACATTATACCATCAACGAGTGAATGATACGTTATACCATCAACGAGTGAATGATACGTTATACCATCAACAAGTGAATGATACATTATACCATCAACGAGTGAATGATACGTTATACCATCAACGAGTGAATGATACGTTATACCATCAACGAGTGAATGATACGTTATACCATCAACGAGTGAATGAGGTGTTATACCATCAACGAGTGAATGATACATTATACCATCAACGAGTGAATGATACGTTATACCATCAACGAGTGAATGATACATTATACCATCAACGAGTGAATGATACATTATACCATCAACGAGTGAATGATACGTTATACCATCAACGAGTGAATGATACGTTATACCATCAACGAGTGAATGATACGTTATACCATCAACGAGTGAATGATACATTATACCATCAACGAGTGAATGATACGTTATACCATCAACGAGTGAATGATACATTATACCATCAACGAGTGAATGATACGTTATACCATCAACGAGTGAATGATACATTATACCATCAACGAGTGAATGATACGTTATACCATCAACGAGTGAATGATACATTATACCATCAACGAGTGAATGATACATTATACCATCAACGAGTGAATGATACGTTATACCATCAACGAGTGAATGATACATTATACCATCAACGAGTGAATGATACGTTATACCATCAAAGAGTGAATGATACATTATACCATCAACGAGTGAATGATACGTTATACCATCAACGAGTGAATGATACATTATACCATCAACGAGTGAATGATACGTTATACCATCAACGAGTGAATGATACATTATACCATCAACGAGTGAATGATACATTATACCATCAACGAGTGAATGATACATTATACCATCAACGAGTGAATGATACATTATACCATCAACGAGTGAATGATACATTATACCATCAACGAGTGAATGATACATTATACCATCAACGAGTGAATGATGCATTATACCATCAACGAGTGAATGATACATTATACCATCAACGAGTGAATGATACATTATGCCATCAACGAGTGAATGATACATTATGCCATCAACGAGTGAATGATACATTATGCCATCAACGAGTACATGATACATTATGCTATCAACGAGTGAATGATACATTATACCATCAACGAGTGAATGATACATTATACCATCAACGAGTGAATGATACATTATACCATCAACGAGTGAATGATACATTATGCCATCAACGAGTGAATGATATATTATGCCATCAACGAATAATTGATACATTATGCCATCAACGAGTGAATGATACATTATACCATCAACGAGTAAATGATATACCATCAACGAGTGAATGATACATTATACCATCAACGAGTGAATGATACATTATGCCATCAACGAGTAAATGATACATTATGACATCAACGAGTGAATGATACATTATACCATCAACGAGTGAATGATACATTATTCCATCAACGAGTGAATGATACATTATACCATCAACGAGTGAATGATACATTATACCATCAACGAGTGAATGATATATTATACCATCAACGAGTGAATGATACATTATTCCATCAACGAGTGAATGATACATTATACCATCAACGAGTGAATGATGCATTATACCATCAACGAGTGAATGATACATTATGCCATCAACGAGTAAATGATACATTATGCCATCAACGAGTGAATGATATATTATACCATCAACGAGTGAAAGATACATTATACCATCAACGAGTGAATGATACATTATACCATCAACGAGTGAATGATACATTATACCATCAACGAGTAAATGATACATTATACCATCAACGAGTGAATGATACATTATACCATCAACGAGTGAATGATACATTATACCATCAACGAGTGAATAATATATTATGACAACAACGAGTGAATGATACATTATACAATCAACGAGTGAATGATACATTATACCATCAACGAGTGAATGATATATTATGACATCAACGAGTGAATTATACATTATACCATCAACGAGTGAATGATACATTGTATCATCAACGAGTGAATGATATATTATGACATCAACGAGTGAATGATACATTATACCATCAACGAGTAAATGATATACCATCAACGAGTGAATGATACATTATACCATCAACGAGTGAATGATACATTATGCCATCAATGAGTGAATGATACATTATACCATCAACGAGTGAATGATACATTATGCCATCAATGAGTGAATGATACATTATACCATCAACGAGTGAATGATACGTTATACCATCAACGAGTGAATGATACATTATACCATCAACGAGTAAATGATACGTTATACCATCAACGAGTGAATGATACATTATACCATCAACGAGTGAATGATACATTATACCATCAACGAGTGAATGATATATTATGACATCAACGAGAGAATGATACATTATACCATCAACGAGTGAATGATACATTATACCATCAACGAGTGAATGATATATTATGACATCAACGAGTGAATGATACATTATGACATCAACGAGTGAATGATACATTATACCATCAACGAGTGAATGATACATTATGCCATCAACGAGTGAATGATACATTATACCATCAACGAGTGAATGATACATTATACCATCAACGAGTGAATGATACATTATACCTTCAACGAGTGAATCATATATTATGACATCAACGAGTGAATGATACATTATACCATCAACGAGTGAATGACACATTATACCATCAACGAGTGAATGATATATTATGACATCAACGAGTGAATGATACATTATACCATCAACGAGTGAATGATACATTATACCATCAACGAGTGAATGATATATTATGACATCAACGAGTGAATGATACATTATACCATCAACGTGTAAATGATATACCATCAACGAGTGAATGATACATTATACCATCAACGAGTGAATGATACATTATACCATCAACGAGTAAATGATAGTGAATGATACATTACACCATCAACGAGTGTATGATACATTATACCATCAATGAGTGAATGATACATTATGCCATCAACGAGTGAATGATGCATTATATCATCAACGAGTGAATGATACATTATACCATCAACGAGTGAATGATACATTATACCATCAACGAGTGAATGATACATTATGACATCAACGAGTGAATGATACATTATACCATCAACGAGTGAATGATACATTATGACATCAACGAGTGAATGATACATTATACCATCAACGAGTGAATGATACATTATACCATCAACGAGTGAATGATACATTATACCATCAACGAGTGAATGATACATTATGACATCAACGAGTGAATGATACATTATGACATCAACGAGTGAATGATACATTATGACATCAACGAGTGAATGATACATTATACCATCAACGAGTAAATGATAGTGAATGATACATTACACCATCAACGAGTGTATGATACATTATACCATCAATGAGTGAATGATACATTATGCCATCAACGAGTGAATGATGCATTATATCATCAACGAGTGAATGATACATTATACCATTAACGAGTGAATGATGCATTATACCATCAACGAGTGAATGATACATTATGACATCAACGAGTGAATGATACATTATACCATCAACGAGTGAATGATACATTATGCCATCAACGAGTGAATGATACATTATACCATCAACGAGTGAATGATACATTATACCATCAACGAGTGAATGATACATTATACCTTCAACGAGTGAATGATATATTATGACATCAACGAGTGAATGATACATTATACCATCAACGAGTGAATGATACATTATACCATGAACGAGTGAATGATACATTATACCATCAACGAGTGAATGATGCATTATGCCATCAACGAGTGAATGATACATTATACCTTCAACGAGTGAATGATACATTATACCATCAACGAGTGAATGATACATTATACCTTCAACGAGTGAATGATACATTATACCATCAACGAGTGAATGATGCATTATGCCATCAACGAGTGAATGATGCATTATGCCATCAACGAGTGAATGATACATTATACCTTCAACGAGTGAATGATACATTATACCATCAACGAGTGAATGATGCATTATGTCATAAACGAGTGAATGATACATTATACCATCAACGAGTGAATGATACATTATACCATCAACGAGTGAATGATGCATTATACCTTCAAGGAGTGAATGATACATTATGCCATCAACGAGTGAATGATACATTATGACATCAACGAGTGAATGATACATTATACCATCAACGAGTGAATGATACATTATACCATGAACGAGTGAATGATACATTATACCATCAACGAGTGAATGATACATTATACCATCAACGAGTGAATGATACATTATACCATCAACGAGTGAATGATACATTATACCATCACCTAGTGAATGATACATTATACCATCACCTAGTGAATGATACATTATACCATCAACGAGTGAATGATGCATTATACTATCAACGAGTGAATGATACATTATACCATCAACGAGTGAATGATACATTATACCATCAACGAGTGAATAATACATTATACCATCAACGAGTGAATGATACATTATACCATCAACGAGTGAATAATACATTATACCATCAACGAGTGAATGATACATGATACCATCAACGAGTGAATAATACATTATGCCATCAACGAGTGAATGATACATTATGCCATCACCTAGTGAATGATACATTATACCATCAACGAGTGAATAATACATTATGCCATCAACGAGTGAATGATACATTATGCCATCAACGAATGAATGATACATTATGCCATCACCTAGTGAATGATACATTATACCATCAACGAGTGAATAATACATTATGCCATCAACGAGTGAATAATACATTATGCCATCAACGAGTGAATGATACATTATGCCATCACCTAGTGAATGATACATTATACCATCAACGAGTGAATGATACATTATACCATCAACGAGTGAATGATACATTATGCCATCAACGAGTGAATAATACATTATGCCATCAACGAGTGAATGATACATTATACCATCAACGAGTGAATGATACAATATACCATCAACGAGTGAATGATACATTATACCATCAACGAGTGAATGATACATTATACCATCAACGAGTGAATGATACATTATACCATCAACGAGTGAATGATACATTATGCCATCAACGAGTGAATGATACATTATGCCATCAACGAGTGAATGATACATTATACCATCAACGAGTGAATGATACATTATACCATCAACGAGTGAATGATACATTATACTATCAACGAGTGAATGATACATTATACCATCAACGAGTGAATGATACATTATACCATCAACGAGTGAATGATACATTATACCATCAACGAGTGAATAATACATTATGCCATCAACGAGTGAATGATACATTATACCATCAACGAGTGAATGATACATTATACCATCAACGAGTGAATGATACATTATACCATCAACGAGTGAATGATACCTTATGCCATCAACGAGTGAATGATATATTATACCATCAACGAGTGAATGATACATTATGCCATCAACGAGTGAATGATACATTATACCATCAACGAGTGAATGATACATTATGCCATCAACGAGTGAATGATATATTATACCATCAACGAGTGAATGATACATTATACCATCAACGAGTGATGTTGGGTTAGATACATCAGAATTGCAAGTTTGAGAACATTCACAAGGACATTCTCAAGTTATCATTCACTCATAAACATAAACTAAATTTTAACTAAAATCGACGTACTAGCGCCTACATACTTGTATTACCATCCGAAAGTTTTTCTAACTATGATACACTAATATTTAAAGTTAGAAAGTTGATTTATATAAAGCTGATAAGATGTATTCTGACGTTCATCTCTTTCCCTCAGTATGATACAACGGCTCGGAGAACTTGAATTATCCTTGAAGATATTTATTCTCATGTTATTATCCACAAAATTTGGGGCATGCAAAAACTAAAAAATAAAAAAAATAAAATAAAAGCCTTCAGTGGTATATATCCCGTGAGGATGTACGTACCTAATATAAGCTTCCCAGGTATATTTCCCTTGAGGAGATAAGTACCTAATATAACCTTCCCAGGTATATATCCCTTGAGGAAGTACGTACCTAATATAACCTTCCCAGGTATATATCCCTTGAGGAGGTACGTACCTAATATAACCTTCCCAGGTATATATTCATTGAGGAGGTACGCACCTAATATAACCTTCACAGGTATATATATCCCTTGAGGAGGTACGCACCTAATATAACCTTCACAGGTATATATATCCCTTGAGGAGGTACGCACCTAATATAACCTTCACAGGTATATATATCCCTTGAGGAGGTGGGTACCTAATAAAACCTTCCCAGATATATATCCCTTGAGGAGGTACATACCTAATAAAACCTTCACAGGTATGTATCCCTTGAGGAGGTTCGTACCTAATATAACCTTCCCAGGTATATATCCCTTGAGGATGTACGTACCTAATATAACCTTCCCAGGTATATATCCCTTGAGGATGTACGTACCTAATATAACCTTCCCAGGTATATATCCCTTGAGGATGTACGTACCTAATATAACCTTCCCAGGTATATATCCCTTTAGGAGATAAGTATCTAATATAACCTTCCCAGGTATATATCCCTTGAGGAGATAAGTACCTAATATAACCTTCCCAGGTATATATCCCTTGAGGAAGTACGTACCTAATATAACCTTCCCAGGTATATATATCCCTTGAGGAGGTACGTACCTAATATAACCTTCCCAGGTATATATTCATTGAGGAGGTACGCACCTAATAAAACCTCAGGTATATATATCCCTTGAGGAGGTACGCTCCTAATATAACCTTCACAGGTATATATATCCCTTGAGGAGGTGGGTATCTAATAAAACCTTCCCAGGTATATATATCCCTTGAGGAGGTGGGTACCTAATAAAGCCTTCCCAGGTATATATCCCTTGAGGAAGTACGTACCTAATATAACCTTCCCAGGTATATATCCCTTGAGGAGGTACGTACCTAATATAACCTTTCCAGGTATATATCCCTTGAGTAGGTACGTACCTAATAAAACCTCAGGTATATATATCCCTTGAGGAGGTACGTACCTAATATAACCTTCCCAGGTATATATCCCTTGAGTAGGTACGTACCTAATAAAACCTCAGGTATATATATCCCTTGAGGAGGTACGTACCTAATATAACCTTCCCAGGTATATATTCATTGAGGAGATACGCACCTAATAAAACCTCAGGTATATATATCCCTTGAGGAGGTACATACCTAATGAAACCTTCACAGGTATGTATCCCTTGAGGAGGTACGCACCTAATATAACCTTCCCAGGTATATATATCCCTTGAGGAGGTTCGTACCTAATAAAACCTTCCCAGGTATGTATCCCTTGAGGAGGTACATACCTAATGAAACCTTCACAGGTATGTATCCCTTGAGGAGGTACATACCTAATGAAACCTTCACAGGTATGTATCCCTTGAGGAGGTACATACCTAATGAAACCTTCACAGGTATGTATCCCTTGAGGAGGTACATACCTAATGAAACCTTCACAGGTATGTATCCCTTGAGGAGGTACATACCTAATGAAACCTTCACAGGTATGTATCCCTTGAGGAGGTACATACCTAATGAAACCTTCACAGGTATGTATCCCTTGAGGAGGTACATACCTAATGAAACCTTCACAGGTATGTATCCCTTGAGGAGGTACATACCTAATGAAACCTTCACAGGTATGTATCCCTTGAGGAGGTACATACCTAATGAAACCTTCCCAGGTATATATATCCCTTGAGGAGGTACGTACCTAATATAACCTTCCCAGGTATATATATCCCTTGAGGAGGTACACACCTAATGAAACCTTCCCAGATATATATCCCTTGAGGAGGTTCGTACCTAATATAACCTTCACAGGTATATATCCCTTGAGGAGGTTCGTACCTAATAAAACCTTCACAGGTATGTATCCCTTGAGGAGGTACATACCTAATGAAACCTTCACAGGTATGTATCCCTTGAGGAGGTACATACCTAATGAAACCTTCACAGGTATGTATCCCTTGAGGAGGTACATACCTAATGAAACCTTCCCAGATATATATCCCTTGAGGAGGTTCGTACCTAATATAACCTTCACAGGTATATATCCCTTGAGGAGGTTCGTACCTAATATAACCTTCACAGATATATATCCCTTGAGGAGGTTCGTACCTAATATAACCTTCACAGGTATATATCCCTTGAGGAGGTTCGTACCTAATATAACCTTCACAGGTATATATCCCTTGAGGAGGTTCGTACCTAATATAACCTTCACAGGTATATATCCCTTGAGGAGGTTCGTACCTAATATAACCTTCACAGATATATATCCCTTGAGGAGGTTCGTACCTAATATAACTTTCCCAGATATATATCCCTTGAGGAGGTTCGTACCTAATATAACCTTCACAGGTATATATCCCTTGAGGAGGTTCGTACCTAATATAACCTTCACAGGTATGTATCCCTTGAGGAGGTTCGTACCTAATATAACCTTCACAGGTATATATCCCTTGAGGAGGTTCGTACCTAATATAACCTTCACAGGTATGTATCCCTTGAGGAGGTTCGTACCTAATATAACCTTCCCAGATATATATCCCTTGAGGAGGTACGCACCTAATAAAACCTTCACAGGTATGTATCCCTTGAGGAGGTTCGTACCTAATATAACCTTCCCAGATATATATCCCTTGAGGAGGTACGCACCTAATAAAACCTTCACAGGTATGTATCCCTTGAGGAGGTTCGTACCTAATATAACCTTCCCAGATATATATCCCTTGAGGAGGTACGCACCTAATAAAACCTTCCCAGATATATATCCCTTGAGGAGGTACGTACCTAATAAAACCTTCCCAGATATATATCCCTTGAGGAGGTACATACCTAATAAGCTTAAATATTTACAAA